>NC_069504.1:1025819715-1025982215 GCF_027579735.1 Bombina bombina
CTCATTTTTTTTTTTTTTGCAACTGAAAACTAATGGTCCCCACTCTGCAATAAAGGCATTCTAGAAGTTAAATAAAAGTAAGAGGTAGGGAGTTGGCTGTTGTCAGTCCTCCCATAGGCCTGTATATAAGGAGGGGGGGAGCAGCGGACCAAAGCCGCTTATAATAAAGGGGAGATGGGAGGGCGGAGCCAATCAATACGTTATAAAGGTGTAGGCTAGAGGGCTATTTAATTATATGAGGTGGGGGACTCAAAGAAGGAGGATGAAAATACTCATGGCAGATAAATTATAGAGAAGTGGTATGCATACTATAGAATATGTGTAATTCAAAGTTACTAGCTAAGCTAATGTTAAAATAAAAGAATATGGTTTCACTAGGAGCTGAGGCCAGCACGATTTGAGACTCTGACACATGGACAAAAATCAAGCTTATTAGACTATATAGTAACAGGTGATGAGCATAAAAATAAAAACAAGGGTATATATACTAGCTAAAGAGAGTAGGGTGTTGCACCTCCAATAAGGTAAATACTAGTTTCAGGAGCTTAAATATTAGTATGGTACCTAGGTAAATTGTATGCAGGGACCAAAAATGCGTAGAAGAGTAGAATAGTGTGAAGAATATGTAGGGGAGATGTTAGTCGGAGGACAATCTTCCTGGGGCTACACACGTTATAGAGGTGTAGGCTAAAGGGCTATTTAATTATATGAGGAGGGGGACTCAAAGAAGGAGGATGAAAATACTCATTGCATATAAAAGTGCAATAGTGTGAAGAATATGCGGGCGAGATGTTAGTCGGAGGGCAATCTTCCTGGAGCTATACTTCCACTAGCCTAAGGCCATAGCAATGGCATATAGTGTGATAAGAAAGATAGCTAGCTAACAAACAAACTTAATATGCAACAATAAATAAGGAGGAATGTGAGCTGGTGTATCATGACATAACTATAAGGCCCAAATAACAAAATTTAAATATTCAAGTTATGTGAACTTCAAAAACATAAAACAATAAGAATGAATAAGCTTGCATATGATAAGTAATAAGGTGGGATAGTGGTTTGTATCTATATTGCTAGTACAGGCTAGTATCTTAACCAGGCATAATAGTCTGGGTTATAAAGTAGTAGAGTTTGTACTGTACCGTAGAGCTAGTTCTGCTGAGGATATTATATAACAGTAGATCCCCACTAGCAATAGCCAATGAGAGAAACAAGCATAAACATTATATTACCCCATCAAAACTTCCTGCAGAGCCCAGTAAAGCAAGGGTTCATCTTAGAATAAGATATAATGGTAACTGGAACTATGTCCAACAAGGAAAAAAAAAAAAAAAAAAACAAGCCCAGCAAAAGTATCATAAACAAAACCACATCACCCTCAAACATCAATTAGAGATGAATAAATATTAATAACTGAGGTGATTATCTAAGGACTCTACATGGAGGTCTCACAGCTAGTGCAGGGTGAGACTTTCTGAAGTTGCATGAGGTATAGAGAGGGTATCTCAATTGTAGATGGAACATAAATATTACAAGTAGTTAAACCATTATCAAAAAGTCATATAACATTCAGCTTTTTTAGGTATAGGGCTATATGCATAAAACGCTAGTTTAAGTGACTGGTATGCAGAACTGGGAGGTAAGTTCAGTGTCAGACAAGATGGCATCTCTCTGTATATGTAAGTGTTGTTAGCCTATCCCAGTCCGCAACAACTCCTGTATTTGTCGCGTTGTGGATATCTGAACCTGGAAATGATGCCTGTTCCCAGATAGTGTCCCATGAGCTAAACTCTGGGCTCGGAGTAGAGGGATCAAATGGCAGCCGATAGGTAAGTAAGGGCTCTGGAGGGAAGTGAAATCACTCAAGTCCCGGTTTGGTTTATCTCTGTGCCAGGGTAATTTGCAGTGCGGTATGTGCCCAGGCTCGTTGCTCATATCACTAGGCCACAGCTCAAACCAGTTACACAAGCCTGCTGCTAAATGCCGTTCTCTCCCCTCTGTATCGGTCTCCTCTTTAAGAAGGGGCGGGTGCGTAGCTGGTAAGTCCCAGACATTGGAAGGGACATCCTCGATAGTAATAGACAGAGTTGAGTTTACCTGAACCCCTACCTCGGCCGGCCGCTCCAAGGCAGAAGCCAGGCAAGTAACGGAGAGGTCACATGTGATTACAGGCTGTCGGGGGAGGATAATGATGTCCGGGTCAGCCATTGAATCCTACCGGTATGTAGTCCCAGTCCAAGGGTGAGAGATGTTAATATCTCCAGCTGTTACATCAGGAGTTGTCTCACTCTTTAGTGATATGCACTTGAGTAGAATGCTGAACTGTGTATCCATGCGGTAACTGAGCATGGTGAAGGCTTCAATGATCTCAGAGTCCATCATTCTGGGTTAATATGAGGTCCAGTCAATCTCCCAAGTGTGGATTGTTATGCTTATGATAAGGGCTGGTGTCACCTTTGCAGGAGTAGCGTTTTAGGGTGATTAAATAGCTTTTAAAGATTGTCAAAGATTGTTAAAGCAGGAGCTCACAAAACCTGCGTCTGCCCTGTTTGATAGTTGGCTCCGCCCCCCCGTATCAGTATTGTTAATATTTAAAATTAAAAATTGTTAGATTGTGAATCATCAGTTTGCTTGTGCCATTGAATTGCACTTTCCTCCTGCCTCCCAGCCTGTGTGCCAGGCCCACTAGCCAATTAGTGCCACCAATCATATTTGTTGTAACAGTATTGTTAATATTTAAAATAAAAAATTCTTAGATTGTGAATCATCAGTTTGCTCGTGCCATTGAATTGCAGTTTCCTCCTGCCTGCCAGTGTGTGTGCCAGGCCCACTAGCCAACTAGTGCCAACAATCATATTTCTTGTAACTGTATTGAAAATTTTTTAAATCATCACTTTTTTGACTGTGAATCTTCAGTCTACTATTGCCATTGAATTGCAGTTTCCTCCTGCCTGCCAGCCTGTGTGCCAGGCCCACTTGCCAACTAGTTACACCAATAATATTTGTTGTAACAGTATTGTTAATATTTAAAATAAAAAATTCTTAGATTGTGAATCATCAGTTTGCTCGTGCCATTGAATTGCAGTTTCCTCCTGCCTGCCAGTGTGTGTGCCAGGCCCACTAGCCAACTAGTGCCAACAATCATATTTCTTGTAACTGTATTGAAAAAAATTTAAATCATAACTTTTTGGATTGTGAATCTTCAGTCTCCCAGTGCCATTGAATTGCAGTTTCCTCCTGCCTGCCAGCCTGTGTGTCAGGCCCACTTGCCAACTAGTTACACCAATCATATTTGTTGTAACAGTATTGTTATTATTTAAAATTAAAAATTGTTAGATTGTGAATCATCAGATTGCTCGTGCCATTGAATTGCACTTTCCTCATGCATGCCAGCCTGTGTGCCAGGCTCACTAGCCAATTAGTGCCACCAATCATATTTCTTGTAACAGTATTGAAAAAATTGTAAATCATACTTTTTTTGACTGTGAATCTTCAGTCTCCTAGTGCCATTTAATTGCAGTTTCCTCCTGCCTGCCAGCCTGTGTGCCAGGCCCACTTGCCAACTAGTTACAGCAATCATATTTGTTGTTACAGTATTGTTAATATTTAAAATAAAAAAATGTTAGATTGTGAATCATCAGTTTGCTCGTGCCATTGAATTGCACTTTCCTCCTGCCTGCCACCCTGTGTGCCAGGCCCACTAGCCAATTAGTGCCACCAATCATATATCTTGTAACAGTATTGAAAAAATTGTAAATCAACACTTTTTTGACTGTGAATCTTTAGTTTACTAGTACCATTGAATTGCAGTTTCCTCCTGCCTGCCAGCCTGTGTGCCAGGCCGACTTGCCAACTAGTTACACCAATCATATTTGTTTTAACAGTATTGTTAATATTTAAAATAAAAAATTCTTAGATTGTGAATCATCAGTTTGCTCGTGCCATTGAATTGCACTTTCCTCCTGCCTGCCAGTGTGTGTGCCAGACCCACTAGCCAACTAGTGCCAACAATCATATTTCTTGTAACTGTATCGAAAAAAATTTAAATCATAACTTTTCGGACTGTGAATCTTCAGTCTTCTAGTGCAATTTAATTGCAGTTTCCTCCTGCCTGCCAGCCTGTGTGCCAGGCCCACTTGCCAACTAGTTACACCAATCATATTTGTTGTAACAGTATTGTTAATATTTAAAATTAAAAATTATTAGATTGTGAATCATCAGTTTGCTCGTGCCATTGAATTGCACTTTCCTCCTGCCTGCCAGCCTGTGTGCCAGGCCCACTAGCCAATTAGTGCCACCAATCATATTTCTTGTAACAGTATTGAAAAAATTGTAAATCATAATTTTTTTGACTGTGAAACTTCAGTCTCCTAGTGCCATTTAATTGCAGTTTCCTCCTGCCTGCCAGCCTGTGTGTCAGACCCAACTGCCAACTAGTTACACCAATCATATTTGTTGTAACAGTATTGTTAATATTTAAAATAAAAAAATCTTTGATTGTGATTCATCAGTTTGCTAGTGCCATTGAATTGCAGTTACCTCCTGCCTGCCAGCGTGTGTGCCAGGCCCACTAGCCAACTAGTGCTAACAATCATATTTCTTGTAACTGTATTGAAAAAAAATTAAATCATAACTTTTTGGACTGTGAATCTTCAGTCTCCTAGTGCCATTGAATTGCAGTTTCCTCCTGCCTGCCAGCCTGAGTGCCAGGCCCACTTGCCAACTAGTTACACCAATCATAGTTGTTGTAACAGTATTGTTAATTAAAAATTGTTAGATTGTAAATCATCAGTTTGCTCGTGCCATTGAATTTCAGTTTCCTCCTGCCTGCCAGCGTGTGTGCCAGGCCCACTAGCCAACTAGTGCCACCAATCATATTTCTTGTAACAGTATTGAAAAAAATTTAAATCATAACTTTTTTGACTGTGAATCTTCAGTCTCCTAGTGCCATTGAATTGCAGTTGCCTGTCTGCCAGCGTGTGTGCCAGGCCCACTTGCCGTTTCCAACTAGTACCACCAATCATATTTTTTCTAACAGTATTGTCAATTTTTTGTAAAAACAATTTTTGGACTAAGAAGCATGACTCAGCTAGTTTAATCTAATTGCAGTTGCCTTACTCCCAGCGTGTGTGCCAGACAGGCCCATTTGCCAACTAGTGCTAGCAATCATAATTGTTGTCACAGTACTTCTAATATTTAAAAAATAAACATTTTTGACTTTGAAACATCAGTCTTTTTTTTTTTGTCAGTCTCACAGCGTATACTGTGCTCACTTGCCCAGTGCCACCACTCATAATTTGTGTAATAGTATTGTAAGTGTACATTTAAAAAAAAATGACAGGCAGAGGCAGGCCACCCTGCAGGTTCCATAGTCGTGGTCATGGTGCTGTGATTCCTTTATACCCTACAAATATGCACATTGTTCAGACGCCGGGTGCCAGGGGGGACGCGAAAAGTTCTTAGGAGGACCTAGTTGAATGGCTAACACAGGACACCCAATCTTCTACAGCTTCCGCTCCTAGTCCTCCTAACCTTGACGCACCATCTATGTCCAGCTGTGCTTTGGGCACATCTCAAGTGACCAGTGCCACTCGCCCGCCTGTCGCCACCACCAACACTAGCACCACAACCGCTTCACTTGATCTGTCACAGGAGTTATTGACACAGTTGGAAGAAATGAGTGATGCGCAACCATCATTGACAGAGGATGTAGATAACAGTGATATGTCTCAGTCAGGCAGCATTACAGACATGGAGGTACGGTGTGATGATGATGATGTTGTACCCGCAGCTGCTTCCTTTCTTGATGTGTCAGATACAAGTGAAGCGGTTGATGATGATGTGTCGGTGGATGTCACGTGGGTGCCTGCTAGAAGAGAAGAAGAAGAGGGGGAAAGTTCAGATGGGGAGACAGAGAGGAGGAGGAGGAGACAAGTTGGAAGCAGGGGGAGATCGTCGCAAGGAGCTAGTGGCACAGTCAGACAGCATGCATTGGCACCCAGGGTCAGCCAGACAGCACGCCGACGCCCATCAACGCATGCTGTTGCCACCACCAGAATGCCGTCATCGCAGAGCTCAGCAGTGTGGCATTTTTTTTGTGTGTCTGCCTCTGACAACAGCAATGCCATTTGCAACCTGTGCCAAAAGAAACTGAGTCGTGGGAAGTCCAACACCCACCTAAGTACAACTGCTTTGCGAAGGCACATGGTCTCCCATCACAAACGCTGATGGGAAGAACACATGAGTAGAAGCAGCACACAAACTGAAAGCCGCCCTCCTCCTCCTGCTCCAGCATCTTCAGCCACGTCAACCACTGCTGTCCTCCTTGCCCCCTCTCAACCATCCTCCACTGAGTCTCTCTTACATAGCAGTTCCTGGTCATCTGCCCACAGTCAGGTGTTTATTAAAAACCAAATACAGGGTGCGCTAATGAAAGCTGCTAATATGGTGAAAAAGAGGATAGGATAAAGCTGATAGATAAGCTAGTAATAAGGAACAGCTCATAGATGTTGTAAATACAATAAAATATATTTAATATAATTGTATAAACCCTAATACATGTTAACTAACAATAAAAATACATAATAAATGGGTAAAAAAATAAAAAAACACCGGTGGTAGGAGGATGGGGCATAGAAATAAAAGTCCGTTGTGGGCTTAAAAAATGAATCCGAAAAAACAAAGTTCAATGATTGAAAAATGCAGGCAAAAAAATTGCAAAGTTCAGTGAAAGCATGGAGTGCAGCTAAGTCAGTCTGTGTGGCTGGATCAATGTAACATTCAAGTTATAGCTCAGTGGGTGGCTAAAAGGACAATCTGCGTTCAAGTAGAAAGGTCTGTGTCATAGATGATTCGTTTTACAAGATAGACTCACCCAGAATACGAAGCTATTTTCTGTTATGCTTCTCCGTGTACAAGTGTAGTTGGTTAGATGTGAACACGTTGGACCCTTGATAGACAGGAGATTACCTTTCAGGTGAACAGTATCGCTCCAACGTATACTGTGATTTGCTGGATTGTGCAGTGTTTGCGGGGTCACGTGATAGTTGGTTCCAATCAGATGCACGGATTACCGGGTGGTCTGTAGATCAGCGTGTCGATGATATCTGCAGATTCTAAGAGTCACAGTTAGCCGAGCTTGATGATAGAAAATAGGAAACAATGTTACATTGTAGTTGGGATTGTTTTCGTAAAGTTCCAAAGTGGAAAACAACAGAGCGCTCTGTATGTTAGTATTGACTTGATAGTAAAACAATCACAGTGTTGCGGATCAACGCGTTTCAGCTGATGTAGCCTTTTTCAAGATGAATTCTGACTGCTTGCTGCTCTCCTTTTATTGAGGATAATTGTTTAGGACTCCTCCTTGTTAGGTGCTCAGTTTTTTCTTAAAGGGATATATCCTTTCCATGGTTCAAACAATCTCTCCATAAACAGCAGGATCTCATTATTAAAAAAAGAGCATAAATGATATATATACACATGTATAAATAACATGTATAAAAAATGTGAATAAAAGAATTAGAAAGAATTGCACTACACTAGCTAATTATGATGAACAGTCATCATATCTAGAGAGGAAATTCCTTGAGAAGGGTTATAATAAAAGTAAAATAGAGTCAGCTAAAATCGCAGCTTGAGATAAAAATAGAAGTGACCTTTTAAAGAGAAGGGATAAGAATAATATAATTAGTAACAATACAGGTGTGGACCCACTTTGGATACCATTTATAACTGATTATAACATTCACCATAATCACATTAGATCCATTCTCAATAAACACTGGTATATTTTGCAGAGAGACCCAATTATCGGTGAATTATTACCTGACAAACCAGCAATGGTATTTAAAAAGGCAAGAAATTTAAAAAACATACTAGCCCCCAGCGCTTTTAAAGATTCCAAGAAAAAATTTATTGAAGGGGATTTTGAATCACACAAATTAAAAGGGTTTTACCCATGCATAAATTGTAAAGCCTGTAAATTCAGCAATAAAACAAAGTGGATAAAGTCTACTGTCACCAATAAAGACTTTGAAATAAGGGACTGTATCAGATGTACTGATATCAATGTGGTATATCTGATACAGTGTCCTTGTTTTAAACAGTATTTGGGGGAGACCTCACGCCCCCTCAAAGACAGAATCCGGGAACATCTTTTAAACATCGAACACGGATTCACAGGACATTTACTATCTAGACATTTCAAAGAATGTCATAATCAAAACACAATGGGTCTAAAATACTGGGGCATAAGAAAAATCACTAACAATTGGAGAGGTGGTGATCTCAATAAAAAGTTGCTACGTGCTGAAGCTGAATTGATATTTCAATTCAAAACCTTAGAACCATTTGGTTTAAATGCAGAGCTAGATTTAAATTCTGTAATGCATTAATAAATCCCATGTAATTAAAAACAAATTAAAAACAAATCAAAAACTTTCTTACATATTATATTCAGTTTCAAACTTTTCACTTTTTACTCATTTTTTTTCGCATCGATTATTTATTTATTTATTATTAACTATATTTTCTTACAATAGACAATAAGAAAATACAAAAAACTACTTAACATCTTTAAATAGCTAGTAAGTCTAAATAAGTTATGGGTTTATACACTATTAAGGGAGACTATTTTTTTTTTTCTCCTCTCTTTCTTTCTACCCCGTTCTTCCCCGGTGTGGGTCATGGTACCTACCGACTGGCTCGATAGGTACGAATGTATGTGTGTGTATGAATGAATATTCATGGATCCAGGAATACAAACTAAGAGATTGGTTGATTAAACCTAACAGATGAGAAAAACAATATAATACAGATAACACTCAATCTAGATTGAGTGTAAAGTCTTCACTAAAGCTCGTAGTTTGCTATTATTTTTCTTTGGTATAAAGATGACTTATTGTCTATGAAATGTATCCAATGCTCGTGTATTTGAAATCATTCAAAGAAAGAAGTCTAAAAATCTCATTTAAACAGTGGTGTACCTTATTATTTTGTTTTTCTTCTTTTATTGTTAGAGATACATTTATGGCCCTGCGTGGTCCCGATTAAGAAATTTACTATTATTTGTGACCATGTTTTTTTTTTTTTCTTCTTATGTACATTACTGGATATAAATAAATATTTAAAAAAAAAAAAAAAAAAAGGGAGACTATTTTTAAGTATATAATCTTCCCCAATCATAATTCTCACTAAACACAAGATTAAAATGATATCACTAGATTGTACATTGCCGTAATATATATATTTTCCACATTTTTTTTTTTTTTTTTAATATTGCCAATATGTGGAAAATATATATATTACGGCAATGTACAATCTAGTGATATCATTTTAATCTTGTGTTTAGTGAGTATTATGATTGGGGAAGATTATATACTTAAAAATAGTCTCCCTTAATAGTGTATAAACCCATAACTTATTTAGACTTACTAGCTATTTAAAGATGTTAAGTAGTTTTTTGTATTTTCTTATTGTCTATTGTAAGAAAATATAGTTAATAATAAATAAATAAATAAATAATCGATGGGAAAAAAAAATGAGTAAAAAGTGAAAAATCGTGTTTATTTTAAACTCTAAATTATAATGTTTAGTTTGAAACTCAATATAATATGTAAGAAAGTTTTTAATTTGTTTTTAATTTGTTTTTAATTACATGGGATTTATTAATGCATTACAGAATTTAAATCTAGCTCTGCATTTAAACCAAATGGTTCTAAGGTTTTGAATTGAAATATCAATTCAGCTTCAGCACGTAGCAACTTTTTATTGAGATCACCACCTCTCCAATTGTTAGTGATTTTTCTTATGCCCCAGTATTTTAGACCCATTGTGTTTTGATTATGACATTCTTTGCAATGTCTAGATAGTAAATGTCCCGTGAATCTGTGTTCGATGTTTAAAAGATGTTCCCGGATTCTGTCTTTGAGGGGGCGTGAGGTCTCCCCCAAATACTGTTTAAAACAAGGACACTGTATCAGATATACCACATTGATATCAGTACATCTGATACAGTCCCTTATTTCAAAGTCTTTATTGGTGACAGTAGACTTTATCCACTTTGTTTTATTGCTGAATTTACAGGCTTTACAATTTATGCATGGGTAAAACCCTTTTAATTTGTGTGATTCAAAATCCCCTTCAATAAATTTTTTCTTGGAATCTTTAAAAGCGCTGGGGGCTAGTATGTTTTTTAAATTTCTTGCCTTTTTAAATACCATTGCTGGTTTGTCAGGTAATAATTCACCGATAATTGGGTATCTCTGCAAAATATACCAGTGTTTATTGAGAATGGATCTAATGTGATTATGGTGAATGTTATAATCAGTTATAAATGGTATCCAAAGTGGGTCCACACCTCTATTGTTACTAATTATATTATTCTTATCCCTTCTCTTTAAAAGGTCACTTCTATTTTTATCTCGAGCTGCGATTTTAGCTGACTCTATTTTACTTTTATTATAACCCTTCTCAAGGAATTTCCTCTCTAGATATGATGACTGTTCATCATAATTAGCTAGTGTAGTGCAATTCTTTCTAATTCTTTTATTCACATTTTTTATACATGTTATTTATACATGTGTATATATATCATTTATGCTCTTTTTTTAATAATGAGATCCTGCTGTTTATGGAGAGATTGTTTGAACCATGGAAAGGATATATCCCTTTAAGAAAAAACTGAGCACCTAACAAGGAGGAGTCCTAAACAATTATCCTCAATAAAAGGAGAGCAGCAAGCAGTCAGAATTCATCTTGAAAAAGGCTACATCAGCTGAAACGCGTTGATCCGCAACACTGTGATTGTTTTACTATCAAGTCAATACTAACATACAGAGCGCTCTGTTGTTTTCCACTTTGGAACTTTACGAAAACAATCCCAACTACAATGTAACATTGTTCCTATTTTCTATCATCAAGCTCGGCTAACTGTCACTCTTAGAATCTGCAGATATCATCGACACGCTGATCTACAGACCACCCGGTAATCCGTGCATCTGATTGGAACCAACTATCACGTGACCCCGCAAACACTGCACAATCCAGCAAATCACAGTATACGTTGGAGCGATACTGTTCACCTGAAAGGTAATCTCCTGTCTATCAAGGGTCCAACGTGTTCACATCTAACCAACTACACTTGTACACGGAGAAGCAGAACAGAAAATAGCTTCGTATTCTGGGTGAGTCTATCTTGTAAAACGAATCATCTATGACACAGACCTTTCTACTTGAACGCAGATTGTCCTTTTAGCCACCCACTGAGCTATAACTTGAATGTTACATTGATCCAGCCACACAGACTGACTTAGCTGCACTCCATGCTTTCACTGAACTTTGCTATTTTTTTGCCTGCATTTTTCAATCATTGAACTTTGTTTTTTCAGATTCATTTTTTAAGCCCACAACAGACTTTTATTTCTATCCCCCATCCTCCTACCACCGGTGGTTTTTTATTTTTTTACCCATTTATTATGTATTTTATTGTTAGTTAACATGTATTAGGGTTTATACAATTATATTAAATATATTTTATTGTATTTACAACATCTATGAGCTGTTCCTTATTACTAGCTTATCTATCAGCTTTATCCTATCCTCTTTTTCACCATATTAGCAGCTTTCATTAGCGCACCCTGTATTTGGATTTTAATAGTTATTGTTTTAGAGGTATTTTGGAACGAACCTCTTTTTTTCAGGGTAGCCTTTTTTGTGCTAATTTACAGACCTCCTTTTTACCTTATACACAGTCAGGTGTCTGTCAAGGACATGTTTGAGCGTAAGAAGCCAATTTCTCAAAGTCACCCCCTTGCCCGGCGTCTGACAGCTGGCTTGTCTGAACTCTTAGCCCGCCAGCTTTTACCATACAAGCTGGTGAAGTCTGATGCTTTCAAAAAATTTGTATCTATTGGGACACCGCAGTGGAAGGTACCTGGCAGAAATTTCTTTTCACAAAAGGCAATCCCAAACCTGTACTCTGTTGTGCGAAAGGAAGTTATGGCATGTCTGGCACACAGCGTTGGGGCAAGGGTCCATATGACCATGAATAGCTGGTCTGCAAAGCATGGTCAGGGCAGGTATATCACCTACACTGCGCATTGGGTAAACCTGCTGACGTCTGACAAGCATGGAATGCGTGGCTCTGCCGAAGAGTTGGTGACACCGCCATGACTTGCAGGCAGGCCTGCTTCTACCTCCTCTACTCCTCCTACTCCATCCTCTTCCATAACCTCTTCCATAACCTCTTCCTGGGCTGAGTCCTTTTTGCTTCTGTGTCTTACTCCACATCAATGGCACCCCCCCCAGTTCCCCAGGAACTATTCCACATCCCGGGTACGGCAGTGTCACGCCGTCTTGGGGTTGACTTGCTTGAAAGCGGAGAGTCACACCGCACCAGCACTCCTGACTGCCCTGAATGCACAGGTGGATCAGTGGCGGACTCCGCACCAACTGGAGATTGGCAAGGTTGTTTCTGACAATGGAAGTAATTTGGTGGCGGCATTGAAATTGGGCAAGTTGACACATGTGCCGTGCATGGCACATGTGTGTAATCTGATTATACAACAATTTGTCCATAAGTACCCAGGCTTACAGGACGTCCTGAAGCAGGCCAGGAAGGTGTGTGGCCATTTCAGGCGTTCCTACACGGCCATGGCGCACTTGTCCGATATCCAGTGTTGAAACAACCTGCCAGTGAGGTGCTTGATTTGCGACAGCCCGACACGGTGGAATTCAACACTCCTAATGTTTGACCGCCTGCTCCAACAAGAAAAAGCTGTTAATGAGTATTTGTATGACCGGGGTGCAAGGACAGCCTCTGGGGAGCTGGGGATTTTTTTGCAAAATTACTGGACGCTCATGCACAATGCCTGTAGGCTCATGCGTCCTTTTGAGGAGGTGACAAACCTTGTCAGTCGCACCGAAGGCACCATCAGCAACATCATACCATTTGTTTTCTTCCTGGAGCGTGCCCTGCGAAGAGTGCTGGATCAGGCCATAGATGAGCGTGAAGAGGAAGAGTTGTGGTGTCCATCACCACCACAAACAGCCTTATCAGCATTGCTTGCTGGACCTGCGGCAACGCAGGAAGAGGATTGTGAGGAAGAGGAGTCAGAGGAGGAATGTGGCTTTGAGGAGGAGGAGGAAGACCGAGCACAACAGGCATCCCAGTGTGCTCGTTGTTGTCAACTCTCTGGTACCCGTGGTGTTGTACGTGGCTGGGGGAAAGAAGATACCCTCAGTGAGATCAGTGAGGACGAGGAACGGTACATGATTAGCTCGACATCCAACCTTGTGCAAATGGGTTCTTTCATGCTGTCGTGCCTGTTGAGGGACCCTTGTATAAAAAAGCTTAAGGAGAACGACCTGTACTGGGTGTCCACGCTACTAGACCCCCGGTATAGCATAAAGTGCCTGAAATGTTACCAAATTCCCGCAAGTTGGAAAGGTTGGAGCATTTTAAAAATAAATTAAAGACTATGCTTTACACAGCGTATAAGGGTGATGTCACAGCACAACGGGAATGTAACAGGGGAAGAGATGAAAGTAATCCTCCTCCTCCCACGACCACAGCGGCAAGGAAAGGATGCTTTCCTGACGTCTTGTTGATTGAGGACATGCGGACCTTTTTAACTCCCATGCATCGCCAGAGCCTTTCGGGATCCAGCCTCAGAGAAAGACTCAACCGACAGGTAGCAGACTACCTAGCATTAACTGCGGATCTCGACACTCTGAGGAGGGATGGACCCCTTGACTACTGGGTGTGCAGGCTTGACCTGTGGCCTGAGCTATCCCAATTTGCAATGGAAGTTCTGGCCTGCCCCGCTTCAAGTGTCCTGTCCGAAAGGACCTTCAGTGCAGCAGGAGGTTTCGTCACTGAGAAGAGAATTTGCCTAGGTCAAAAAAGCCTTGACTATCTCAACTTTATTAAAATGAATGAGGGATGGATACTGAAGGGACTGACATTGGGCAATACATTTGAGTAAAAAAGGCCTGATGATGAGATGAGCTGGCTTGGGCTACAACTGGTACACACGCTGGCTTTTTTTTTATAATGCAGGATGACTTGCTTGACTTATCAGCCAACAACTAGTGTTCAAGCCGCAAGCTTTAAGGGCACTTTCTAAATGTTTTACAAACATCAATTTTTCTGGCCGCTGCTAAAGCAGTGGCTACAACAATATCCAATTTTTCAGTCATTTGTACATGCTTTATTTTTCTGGCCTCTGCTGCTGCTCTGTGGCTACAAAACTCAAAGCAAAAAATAAGGCACATAACAGTGATTAAACTGTTAAGAATAGTACAACTTAACACACCACTCATATCTGGTGGACCATTAAATTACACGCGCAGTGCCCCAAATTTGAAGGAGGAGGACCGACCAAGCATCTTTATCCGTCTCTTGGTTGCTCTAAATTATCTCTGGGTTCCATCTATGCCATAACTGTAGTTTATTGTGCAAAAGGGTGGCATATGTGGTGTTTCATGCTGTTGTGCCTGTTGAGGGTCATGGCCCATGGTATAAAAAGGCTGAAGTAGAACGACCTGTAATGGGTGTCCAAGCACATTTTTTGTAAAATGTTCCCGGTTCCTCTCAATTATCTCCGGGTTCCTCAAATAAATGCCATACCTGTACTCGATTGTGCAAAAGGATGGCATATGTGGTTTTTCATGCTGTTGTGCCTGTTGAGGTTCGTGGGCCATCTTATTAAAAGGGTGAAGGAGAACAAAGTGTACTGGTTGTCCAAGCATCTTTTTCCATCTCCCGGTTCCTAAAAATTATCTCCGGGTTTCTAAAATAGATGCCATACCTGTACTCTATTGTGCAAAAGGATGGCATATTTGGTGTTTCCTGCAGTTGTTTCTTTTGAGGGTGCTGGACCCTCTTATAAAAAGGCTGAAGGAGAACGACCTGTACTGAGTGTCCAAGCATGGTTTTTTGGCCAATTTCACGGTTCCAAAAAATTATCTCTGGGTTTATAAAATCAATGCCGTACCTGTACTCTATTGTTCAAAAGGATGCAAAATGTCTGCTTTCCAGCTGTTGTTTCTGCTGAGGGTCCTGGACCCTCTTATAAAAAGGCTGAAGGAGAAAGAAGTGTACTGGGTGTCCAATCATTTTTTTGATTCAATTTCCCGGTTCCTAAAAATATCTCTGGGTTTCTAAAATCAATGCTGTACCTGTACTCTATTGTTCAAAAGGATGCCATATGTCCTCTTTCCTGCTGTTGTTTTTGTTGAGGGTCCTGGACCCTCTTATAAAAAGGCTGAAGTAGAAAGAAGTGTACTGGGTGTCCAATCATTTTTTTGGTTCAATTTCCCGGTTCCAACAAATTATCTCTGGGTTTCTAAAATCAATGCCTTACCTGTAATCTATTGTTCAAAAGGATGCCATATGTCCTCTTTCCTGCTGTTGTTTCTGTTGAGGGTCCTGGACCCTCTTATAAAAAGGCCGAAGGAGAAAGAAGTGTACTGGGTATCCAATCAATGTTTTTTTCTATTTCCCGTTTTCTAAAAATTATCTCAGGGTTTCTAAAATCAATGCCTTACCTGTACTCTATTGTTCAAAAGGATGCCATATGTCCTCTTTCCTGCTATTGTTTTTGTAGAGGGTCCGGGACCCTCTTATAAAAAAGCTGAAGGAGAAAGAAGTGTACTGGGTGTACAATCAATGTTTTTTTCTATTTCCCGTTTCCTAAAAATTATCTCTGGGTTTCTAAAATCAATGCCTTACCTGTACTCTATTGTTCAAAAGGATGCCATATGTCCTCTTTCCTGCTGTTCTTTCTGATGAGGGTCCTGGAGCCTCTTATAAAAAGGCTGAAGTAGAAAGAAGTGTACTGGGTGTCCAATCATTTTTTTGGTTCAATTTCCCAGTTCCTAAAAATTATCTCTGGGTTTCTAAAATCAATGCTGTACCTGTACTCTATTGTTCAAAAGGATGCCATATGTCCTCTTTCCTGCTGTTGTTTCTGTTGAGGGTCCTGGACCCTCTTATAAAAAAGCGGAAGGAGAAAGAAGTGTACTGGGTGTCCAATCAATGTTTTTATCTATTTCCCGTTTCCTAACAATTATCTCTGGGTTTCTAAAATCAATGCCTTACCTGTACTCTATTGTTCAAAAGGATGCCATATGTACTCTTTCCTGCTGTTGTTTTTGTAGAGGGTCCGGGACCCTGTTATAAAAAGGCTGAAGGAGAAAGAAGTGTACTGGGTGTCCAATCAATGTTTTTTTCTATTTCCTGTTTCCTAAAAATGATCTCCGGGTTTCTAAAATCAATGCCTTACCTGTACTCTATTGTTCAAAAGGATGCCATATGTCCTCTTTCCTGCTGTTGTTTTTGTTGAGGGTCCTGGAGCCTCTTATAAAAGGCTGAAGAAGAAAGAAGTGTAGTGGGTGTCCAATCATGTTTTTGGTTCAATTTCCCAGTTCCAACAAATTATCTCCGGGTTTCTAAAATCAATGCCTTACCTGTAATCTATTGTTCAAAAGGATGTCATATGTCCTCTTTCCCGCTGTTGTTTGTGTTGAGGGTCCTGGACCCTCTTATAAAAAGGTCGAAGGCGAACGACCTGTACTGTACTGGGTGTCCAAGCATGGTTTTTAGTTCAATTTCACGGTTCCTAAAAATTATCTCTGTGTTCCTAAAATCAATGCCATACCTGTACTCTATTGTTCTAAAGAATGGCATAGGTGGTGTTTCCTGCTGTTGTGGCTGTTGAGGTTCGTGGGCCATCGTATAAAACGGCTGAAGGAGAGCGACCTGTACTGCCTTGCTGCTCTTTTTAGGCAGGCCATCTCTTTGCATACATGCCCACAGACTCTGTAACGGATGCCTCTTTTAGGAAGAGGTGCAGCCATAATGCAGGGTCAGAACCTCTGCCTGCAACTGGTATACTCGATTTTGCAAAATGAAGTAACATTACCATGGTTCCCTGACCGCACGTCTTGTTGTTATATTTTGGTGAGGGTAATCATGATGGCCATGTAGACCACCCCCGAGAGGCCTTGAAGTAACAGGGATTAAAGTGCTAAGAATAGTACTAATTTACACAACCGAGTTAGCCATGTGTCTTAGTCCAAGACCGCATGCCTTTTTTTTTGGTTTGGTGCGGCTAATCATGCAGGCCATATAGACCTCCCACCATTCGGTGTTGTAACAGGTATTAAACTAATATGAACAGTACTACCAAAATAAAGCCAATTAACAGGCTTTGAAGAGCCAAGGTTTTATTGTTGTACTATGTTAGGCTAAACATGATGGCCATGTAGACCATCCCCGAGAGGCCTGGAAGTAACAGGGATGAAAGTGCTAACAATAGTACTACTTTAAACAACCGAGATAGCCATGGGTCTTAGTCCAAGACGGCATGTCTTTTTTTTTGGTTTGGTGCGGCTAATCATGCAGGCCATATAGACCTCCCACCATTCGGTGTTGTAACAGATATTAAACTAATAAGAACAGTACTACCAAAATAAAGCCAATTAACAGGCTTTGAAGAGCCAAGGTTTTATTGTTGTACTATGTTAGGCTAAACATGATGGCCATGTAGACCACCCCCGAGAGGCCTTGAGGTTACAGGGATGAAAGTGCTAAGAATAGTACTACTTTACACAACTGAGTTAGCCATGGGTCTTAGTCCAAGACCGCATGTCTTTTTTTTTGGTTGGGTGCGGCTAATCATGCAGGCCATATAGACCTCCCACCATTCGGTGTTGTAACAGGTATTAAACTAATAAGAATAGTACTACTTAAAACAAAACCTAGTTACCATGGGTCCCAGACCGCATGTCTTATTGTTATATTTTGTTAAGGTAATCATGATGGCCATGTAGACCACCCCCGAGAGGCCTTGAAGTTACAGGGATGAAAGTGCTAAGAATAGTACTACTTTAAACAACCGAGTTAGCCATGGGTCTTAGTCCAAGACCGAATGCCTTTTTTTTTGGTAGGGTGCGACTAATCGTGCAGGCCATATAGACCTCCCACCATTCTGTGTTGTAACAGGTATTAAACTAATAAGAACAGTACTACCAAAATACAGCCAAATAACGGGCTTTCAAGAGCCAAGGTTTTGTTGTTGTACTTTGTTAGGCTAATCATGATGGCCATGTAGACCACCCCCGAGAGGCCTTGAAGTAACAGGGATGAAAGTGCTAAGAATAGTACTACTTTACACAACCCAGTTAGCCATGGGTCTTAGTCCAAGACCGCATGTCTTTTTTTTGGTTGGGTGCGGCTAATCATGCAGGCCATATAGACCTCCCACCATTCGGTGTTGTAACAGGTATTAAACTAATAAGAATAGTACTACTTAAAAAAAAACCTAGTGACCATGGGTCCCAGACTGCATGTCTTATTGTTATATTTTGTTAAGGTAATCATGATGGCCATGTAGACCACCCCCGAGAGGCCTGAAAGTAAGAAGGAATGAAAGTGCTAAGAATAGTACTACTTTAAACAACCGAGTTAGCCATGGGTCTTAGTCCAAGACCACAAGCCTTTTTTTTTGGTTGGGTGCGGCTAATCATGCAGGCCATATAGACCTCCCACCATTCGGTGTTGTAACAGGTATTAAACTAATAAGAACAGTACTACCAAAATAAAGCCAATTAACAGGCTTTGAAGAGCCAAGGTTTTATTGTTGTACTATGTTAGGCTAAACATGATGGCCATGTAGACCATCCCCGAGAGGCCTGGAAGTAACAGGGATGAAAGTGCTAACAATAGTACTACTTTAAACAACCGAGATAGCCATGGGTCTTAGTCCAAGACGGCATGTCTTTTTTTTTGGTTTGGTGCGGCTAATCATGCAGGCCATATAGACCTCCCACCATTCGGTGTTGTAACAGATATTAAACTAATAAGAACAGTACTACCAAAATAAAGCCAATTAACAGGCTTTGAAGAGCCAAGGTTTTATTGTTGTACTATGTAAGGCTAAACATGATGGCCATGTAGACCACCCCCGAGAGGCCTTGAGGTTACAGGGATGAAAGTGCTAAGAATAGTACTACTTTACACAACTGAGTTAGCCATGGGTCTTAGTCCAAGACCGCATGTCTTTTTTTTTGGTTGGGTGCGGCTAATCATGCAGGCCATATAGACCTCCCACCATTCGGTGTTGTAACAGGTATTAAACTAATAAGAATAGTACTACTTAAAACACAACCTAGTTACCATGGGTCCCAGACCGCATGTCTTATTGTTATATTTTGTTAAGGTAATCATGATGGCCATGTAGACCACCCCCGAGAGGCCTTGAAGTTACAGGGATGAAAGTGCTAAGAATAGTACTACTTTAAACAACCGAGTTAGCCATGGGTCTTAGTCCAAGACCGAATGCCTTTTTTTTTGGTAGGGTGCGACTAATCGTGCAGGCCATATAGACCTCCCACCATTCTGTGTTGTAACAGGTATTAAACTAATAAGAACAGTACTACCAAAATACAGCCAAATAACGGGCTTTCAAGAGCCAAGGTTTTGTTGTTGTACTTTGTTAGGCTAATCATGATGGCCATGTAGACCACCCCCGAGAGGCCTTGAAGTAACAGGGATGAAAGTGCTAAGAATAGTACTACTTTACACAACCCAGTTAGCCATGGGTCTTAGTCCAAGACCGCATGTCTTTTTTTTGGTTGGGTGCGGCTAATCATGCAGGCCATATAGACCTCCCACCATTCGGTGTTGTAACAGGTATTAAACTAATAAGAATAGTACTACTTAAAAAAAAACCTAGTGACCATGGGTCCCAGACTGCATGTCTTATTGTTATATTTTGTTAAGGTAATCATGATGGCCATGTAGACCACCCCCGAGAGGCCTGAAAGTAAGAAGGAATGAAAGTGCTAAGAATAGTACTACTTTAAACAACCGAGTTAGCCATGGGTCTTAGTCCAAGACCACAAGCCTTTTTTTTTGGTTGGGTGCGGCTAATCATGCAGGCCATATAGACCTCCCACCATTCGGTGTTGTAACAGGTATTAAACTAATAAGAACAGTACTACCAAAATAAAGCCAATTAACAGGCTTTGAAGAGCCAAGGTTTTATTGTTGTACTATGTTAGGCTAAACATGATGGCCATGTAGACCATCCCCGAGAGGCCTGGAAGTAACAGGGATGAAAGTGCTAACAATAGTACTACTTTAAACAACCGAGATAGCCATGGGTCTTAGTCCAAGACGGCATGTCTTTTTTTTTGGTTTGGTGCGGCTAATCATGCAGGCCATATAGACCTCCCACCATTCGGTGTTGTAACAGATATTAAACTAATAAGAACAGTACTACCAAAATAAAGCCAATTAACAGGCTTTGAAGAGCCAAGGTTTTATTGTTGTACTATGTAAGGCTAAACATGATGGCCATGTAGACCACCCCCGAGAGGCCTTGAGGTTACAGGGATGAAAGTGCTAAGAATAGTACTACTTTACACAACTGAGTTAGACATGGGTCTTAGTCCAAGACCGCATGTCTTTTTTTTTGGTTGGGTGCGGCTAATCATGCAGGCCATATAGACCTCCCACCATTCGGTGTTGTAACAGGTATTAAACTAATAAGAATAGTACTACTTAAAACACAACCTAGTTACCATGGGTCCCAGACCGCATGTCTTATTGTTATATTTTGTTAAGGTAATCATGATGGCCATGTAGACCACCCCCGAGAGGCCTTGAAGTTACAGGGATGAAAGTGCTAAGAATAGTACTACTTTAAACAACCGAGTTAGCCATGGGTCTTAGTCCAAGACCGAATGCCTTTTTTTTTGGTAGGGTGCGACTAATCGTGCAGGCCATATAGACCTCCCACCATTCTGTGTTGTAACAGGTATTAAACTAATAAGAACAGTACTACCAAAATACAGCCAAATAACGGGCTTTCAAGAGCCAAGGTTTTGTTGTTGTACTTTGTTAGGCTAATCATGATGGCCATGTAGACCACCCCCGAGAGGCCTTGAAGTAACAGGGATGAAAGTGCTAAGAATAGTACTACTTTACACAACCCAGTTAGCCATGGGTCTTAGTCCAAGACCGCATGTCTTTTTTTTGGTTGGGTGCGGCTAATCATGCAGGCCATATAGACCTCCCACCATTCGGTGTTGTAACAGGTATTAAACTAATAAGAATAGTACTACTTAAAAAAAAACCTAGTGACCATGGGTCCCAGACTGCATGTCTTATTGTTATATTTTGTTAAGGTAATCATGATGGCCATGTAGACCACCCCCGAGAGGCCTGAAAGTAAGAAGGAATGAAAGTGCTAAGAATAGTACTACTGTAAACAACCGAGTTAGCCATGGGTCTTAGTCCAAGACCACAAGCCTTTTTTTTTGGTTGGGTGCGGCTAATCATGCAGGCCATATAGACCTCCCACCATTCGGTGTTGTAACAGGTATTAAACTAATAAGAACAGTACTACCAAAATAAAGCCAATTAACAGGCTTTGAAGAGCCAAGGTTTTATTGTTGTACTATGTTAGGCTAAACATGATGGCCATGTAGACCATCCCCGAGAGGCCTGGAAGTAACAGGGATGAAAGTGCTTACAATAGTACTACTTTAAACAACCGAGATAGCCATGGGTCTTAGTCCAAGACGGCATGTCTTTTTTTTTGGTTTGGTGCGGCTAATCATGCAGGCCATATAGACCTCCCACCATTCGGTGTTGTAACAGATATTAAACTAATAAGAACAGTACTACCAAAATAAAGCCAATTAACAGGCTTTGAAGAGCCAAGGTTTTATTGTTGTACTATGTAAGGCTAAACATGATGGCCATGTAGACCACCCCCGAGAGGCCTTGAGGTTACAGGGATGAAAGTGCTAAGAATAGTACTACTTTACACAACTGAGTTAGCCATGGGTCTTAGTCCAAGACCGCATGTCTTTTTTTTTGGTTGGGTGCGGCTAATCATGCAGGCCATATAGACCTCCCACCATTCGGTGTTGTAACAGGTATTAAACTAATAAGAATAGTACTACTTAAAACACAACCTAGTTACCATGGGTCCCAGACCGCATGTCTTATTGTTATATTTTGTTAAGGTAATCATGATGGCCATGTAGACCACCCCCGAGAGGCCTTGAAGTTACAGGGATGAAAGTGCTAAGAATAGTACTACTTTAAACAACCGAGTTAGCCATGGGTCTTAGTCCAAGACCGAATGCCTTTTTTTTTGGTAGGGTGCGACTAATCGTGCAGGCCATATAGACCTCCCACCATTCTGTGTTGTAACAGGTATTAAACTAATAAGAACAGTACTACCAAAATACAGCCAAATAACGGGCTTTCAAGAGCCAAGGTTTTGTTGTTGTACTTTGTTAGGCTAATCATGATGGCCATGTAGACCACCCCCGAGAGGCCTTGAAGTAACAGGGATGAAAGTGCTAAGAATAGTACTACTTTACACAACCCAGTTAGCCATGGGTCTTAGTCCATGACCACATGCCTTTTTTTTTGGTTGGGTGCGGCTAATCATGCAGGCCATATAGACCTCCCACCATTCGGTGTTGTAACAGGTATTAAACTAATAAGAATAGTACTACTTAAAAAAAAACCTAGTGACCATGGGTCCCAGACTGCATGTCTTATTGTTATATTTTGTTAAGGTAATCATGATGGCCATGTAGACCACCCCCGAGAGGCCTGAAAGTAAGAAGGAATGAAAGTGCTAAGAATAGTACTACTTTAAACAACCGAGTTAGCCATGGGTCTTAGTCCAAGACCACAAGCCTTTTTTTTTGGTTGGGTGCGGCTAATCATGCAGGCCATATAGACCTCCCACCATTCGGTGTTGTAACAGGTATTAAACTAATAAGAACAGTACTACCAAAATACAGCCAATTAACAGGCTATCAAGAGCCATGGTTTTGTTGTACTTTGTTAGGCTAATCATGATGGCCATGTAGACCACCCCCGAGAGGCCTTGAAGTAACAGGGATGAAAGTGCTAAGAATAGTACGACTTTAAACAACTGAGTTAGCCATGGGTCTTAGTCCAAGACCGCATGCCTTTTTTTTTGGTTGGGTGCAGCTAATCATTCAGGCCATATAGACCTCCAACCATTCGGTGTTGTAACAGGTTTTAAACTAATAAGAATAGTACTACTTAAAACACAACCTAGTTACCATGTGTCCCAGACCGCATGTCTTATTGTTATATTTTGTTAAGGTAATCATGATGGCCATGTAGACCACCCCCGAGAGGCCTTGAAGTAACAGGGATGAAAGTGCAAAGAATAGTACTACTTTACACAACCGAGTTAGCCATGGCTCTTAGTCCAAGACCGCATGGCTTTTTTTTTGGTTGGGTGCGGCTAATCATGCAGGCCATATAGACCTCCAACCATTTGCTGTTGTAACAGGTATTAAACTAATAAGAACAGTACTACTTAACACAACCTAGTGACCATGGGTCCCAGACCTCATGTCTTATTGCTATATTTTGTTAAGGTAATCATGATGGCCATGTAGACAACCCCCGAGAGGCCTTGAAGTTACAGGGATGAAAGTGCTAAGAATAGTACTACTTTAAACACCGAGTTAGCCATGGGTCTTAGTCCATGACCACATGCCTTTTTTTTTGGTTGGGTGGGGCTAATCATGCAGGCCATATAGACCTCCCACCATTCGGTGTTGTAACAGATATTAAACTAATAAGAACAGTACTACCAAAATACAGCCAATAACGGGCTATCAAGAGCCAAGGTTTTGTTGCTGTACTTTGTTAGGCTAATCATGATGGCCATGTAGACCACCCCTGAGAGGCCTTGAAGTAACAGGGATGAAAGTGCTAAGAATAATACTACTTTAAACAACCGAGTTAGCCATGGGTCTTAGTCCAAGACCGCATGCCTTTTTTTTTGGTTGGGTGTGGCTAATCATGCAGGCCATATAGACCTCCCACCATTCGGTGTTGTAACAGGTATTAAACTAATAAGAACAGTACTACCAAAATACAGCCAATTAACGGGCTATCAAGAGCCAAGGTTTTGTTGTTGTACTTTGTTAGGCTAATCATGATGGCCATGTAGACCACCCCTGAGAGGCCTTGAAGTAACAGGGATGAAAGTGCTAAGAATAGTACTACTTTAAACAACCGAGTTAGCCATGGGTCTTAGTCCAAGACCGCATGCCTTTTTTTTGGTTAGGTGCGGCTAATCATGCAGGCCATATAGACCTCCCACCATTCGGTGTTGTAACAGGTATTAAACTAATAAGAATAGTACTACTTAAAACACAACCTAGTTACCATAGGTCCCAGACCGCATGTCTTATTGTTATATTTTGTTAAGGTAATCATGATGGCCATGTAGACCACCCTTGAGAGGCCTTGAAGTAACAGGGATGAAAGTGCTAAGAATAGTACTACTTTACACAACCGAGTTAGCCATGGGTCTTAGTCCAAGACCGCATGCCTTTTTTTTTGGTTTGGTGCGGCTAATCATGCAGGCCATATAGACCTCCGACAAAACGGTTTTGTAACAGGTATTAAACTAATAAGAACAGTACTATTTAACACAACCTAGTTACCATGGGTCCCAGACCGCATGTTTTGTTGTTGTACTTTGTTAGGATAATCATGATGGCCATGTAGACCTCCCCCGAGAGGCCTGGAAGTAACAGGGATGAAAGTGCTAATAATAGTACTACTTTACACAACCGAGTTAGCCATGGGTCTTAGTCCTTTTTTTTTGGTTGGGTGCGGTTAATCATGCAGGCCATATAGACCTCCCCCGATAGGGTGAGTAACAGGTATTAAAATGCTAAGAACAGTACTACTTAACACAACCTAGTTACCATGGGTCTCAGACCGCATGTCTTGTTATTATATTTTGTAAGGGTAATCATGCAGGCCATATAGACCTTCCCCTGATAGGGTGAGTAACAGGTATTAAAATGCTAAGGACAGTACTACTTAACACAACCTAGTTACCATGGGTCCCAGACCACATGTTTTGTTGTTATTTTTTGTAAGGGTAATCATGAAGGCCATATAGACCTCCCCCGATAGGGTGAGTAACAGGTATTAAAATGCTAAGGACAGTACTACTTAACACAACCTACTTACCATGGGTCTCAGACCGCATGTCTTGTTATTATATTTTGTAAGGGTAATCATGAAGGCCATATAGACCTCCCCTGATAGGGTGAGTAACAGGTATTAAAATGCTAAGAACAGTACTACTTAACACAAACTTACCATGGGTCCCAGAGCATATGTCTTATTATTATATTTTGTAAGGGTAATCATGCAGGCCATATAGACCTCCCCCGATAGGGTGAGTAACAGGTATTATAATGCTAAGGACAGTACTACTTAACACAACCTACTTACCATGGGTCGCAGCCTGCATGTCTTGTTATTATATTTTGTAAGGGTAATCATGAAGGCCATATAGACCTCCCCCGATAGGGTGAGTAACAGGTATTAAAATGCTAAGAACAGTACTACTTAACACAAACTTACCATGGGTCCCAGAGCATATGTCTTATTATTATATTTTGTTAGGGTAATCATGCAGGCCATATAGACCTCCCCGATAGGTTGAGTAACAGGTATTAAAATGCTAAGAATAGTACTTCTTAAAACACAACCTAGTTACCATGGGTCCCAGACCCAGAGCAGATGTCTTGTTATTATATTTTGTAAGGGTAATCATGAAGGCCATATAGACCTCCCCTGATAGGGTAACAGGTATTAAAATGCTAAGAACAGTACTACTTAACACAAACTTACCATGGGTCCCAGAGCATATGTCTTATTATTATATTTTGTAAGGGTAATCATGCAGGCCATATAGACCTCCCCCGATAGGGTGAGTAACAGGTATTATAATGCTAAGGACAGTACTACTTAACACAACCTACTTACCATGGGTCGCAGCCTGCATGTCTTGTTATTATATTTTGTAAGGGTAATCATGAAGGCCATATAGACCTCCCCCGATAGGGTGAGTAACAGGTATTAAAATGCTAAGAACAGTACTACTTAACACAAACTTACCATGGGTCCCAGAGCATATGTCTTATTATTATATTTTGTTAGGGTAATCATGCAGGCCATATAGACCTCCCCGATAGGGTGAGTAACAGGTATTAAAATGCTAAGAATAGTACTACTTAAAACACAACCTAGTTACCATGGGTCCCAGACCCAGAGCAGATGTCTTATTATTATATTTTGTAAGGGTAATCATGCAGGCCATATAGACCTCCCCCGATAGGGGGAGTTACAGAGATTAAAGTGCTAAGAATAGTACTACTTAAAACACAACCTAGTTACCATGGGTCCCAGACCACATGTCTTATTATTATATTATGTCAGGGTAATCAGGCAGGCCATATAGACCTCCCACGATAGGGGGAGTTAAAGGGATTAAAGTGCTAAGAATAGTACTACTTAACACAACCTAGTTACCATGGGTCCCAGACCGCATGTTTAATTATTATACTTTGTCAGGGTAATTATATATCTAACAAATCTATTTCTCTTCTGTCGATTCTATCTAACTATCAATCTATGTATATCTATCTATCCTATCTATCTATCTTCTGTCTGAACTGTTTTGAGACAGCCACTTGTGTTTTGGACAAATTTGAAGTAGGAGGACAGACCAATCACAAGGATTAAACTGCAAAGAATAGTAATACTTAAGAAAACCTAGTTATACCAGTTTAAAAGAGAAAGAGAAACCAATGGCACTACTATTTGGTTTAAGGATAAGCTCTAGATCTCTTACTATAATCTATTCTGGAATAGATTTCAGATGTACTGGTGTGCAATGCTAGAGTCTGCGGTGCTGTGTACTATATTGCAACTAGAAAAACTGGACGTGGTTAAACAGATAACCACTAGAAAGAGTACACTTGTAGCACTCAAGAGCTTAATGAGTAAACTGAAATTAGCAAAGGAGACAATATGGCAGATCAATAATTGCAGGAATAGCATCTGTCTCTAAATATACAAAAACCTAACTAAATTAAAACGTAACATTTATTAATCACACAGTGCTAAAATTAGCGGAAAACAACAAATAGTTAAAAACACTAACTGTAATAGGAGCTATGTTGTGAGAGAAAAAAGGAGGGTATCAGGATAAAGATCCTATACAGGGGTCATAGATTGAGAATTTCCACCGTAATGACTGGAATTGAGATAATAATCTCACTGTAATATTCCAGAGGTTATTAATATTAGACGTGGGTACTTAGAAATAATTGGTGTGTAGAAGGACCGTAATCACAATTTGGTGGGTAGGAGTGTGCGTTGGAGATATCACAGTCCATATAATCTACTATAAGTTAAATAGTATCCAAAGATTAGTAACCATGTGACTCAATTATTGGTTATGACTATTTGACATTAGGTCATAAAGAACATTATAATTGGAAAGATAGTCTTCAACATCAAAATTTATGTATTTATTCACATTGGGTTCTAGTATCTTGGGTATAGTATGGTATAATAACACTTAAATTGTGTTGGATATTAGAAAATATCTGTACAACCTAGAACTCACTCTCCCCGTATTGAATAACACAGTTTGAAAGATATAAAACTGTTTATTATATGTAGATAAATAAGGCTAATGTTTGTTGTCATTAACAACCTGCATCTTAAACTTGGCACGTCCTAAGTATGTCTGTAATGCCGGATCCCTGTGATCATATTCGCATCTGCTGATACTGCATATAAAAAAATTATTAATTCATAATGGTAATTAATACTGTGCTTGTGTGAATAGAGATTCTGCTGTATGTCGTAACCTCTGTGATATGGATACACAGTATTATTTTTACTATATGCAAATATATATGTTACACGTCCACTTGTTACAATGTAACAAGTTAAATTATGCTTGTATGGACAAGAAATCCATTGCGTGTCATAGCTTCTATGTTAAAATTATGGAGTCTGCATTTTTTAATTTATGCAAGTACAGGTTTTAGATAATGTACCATGGATTTTATTTTCCATGGATTGGGATTTACAATTAAATATTCGCACACTATCAAGTTTGATTATTTATCAAATATTTGACACTGAAGGATAGATAAAGTTTGATAACCAATATTTTTATAAAAATATACTCCTGTAATATAAATGCTTGTTGTTGAGCTGAGAGGTGCTTAATAATAATTTTTAGTTAAGTCTGTCTTGACAAACATAGATTCTGGTAATTTGGCAAACCCCATTTGAATTAAGACACATAGATTGTTCACATAGTATAGTGTTTCAGTATAGTATGGGCTGTTAAGCGTGTTTTCATCATAAAGATTTTAATTGTGTCAGTCTTTGTTGGGATATGATACATGAATAAAAAATCACTATCCTTTTAATGTATCTTTATTATAATAGCCATTCTCGGACTGTTTGTAACATCAGATAAGTGCTTATGGTTACCTATGACATTTTGTAATCTTATAATGTATCACCGATGCATTCAAAATCAATATAAAAATGACTAAATCTGAGTACCCTTGTATAAATCTTGCCTCTGGTTAACCCCTTAATATAAGAGCACAAAACTGGACCGGACTTAAAATTAAGCTATGAGGTAATGCCTGATGGCTGTGTGATAATGATTTGGCGCTTTCCTATTTGAATTTGGTATCCGGTGGGGCAATATAGCTCCCAAATAACGGTCAAATGTTTAGGAAGTAGCCAATTATCGTGATATTATAAGCCAGCCTGATATAACTATATAGCAAGGATTTGGCGCTTGTTTATTTATATCATTGAATTTATTAACCGGTGCAGTAGTATAGCTTACCGGCAATAGTAGAGTATTAGAAAGCAGCCGATATAGTTATATTTCTAGCCAGGCTGATATGGCTCTATAGCAATGAGTTGGCGCTTTATTTTTTTAAATTCATTCACCGGTGGGATAATATGTTTCCCAAGCGGTAATTACGAATCAGATAGCAGCCAATTCATTATGAGCCAGTCTATTGTATTATTTAAAGAACTCCTTTAGAACCGTTAAATTAAGACTAGATTCTAATAAATAGCCTTATAAGATTATTAACATAGTACCAATTGCAGCTAGCAACTAAAATACAGGAGCTCGCTAAGACTCCTCACTATTTCCCTGAGTCCCTAACATGTTTCGCCGTATACTACGGCTTTTCAAAGGGTTATCGCGAGTGCACTGTTTGCATGCGATTTTTAAACCCTGTAGGTAGTTAGCTCCGCTAGGCAAAATCAATGATGCGTGCTGATTGACGTGGTCTGCATGCATTCTGGGTATTGTAGTTTAAGTAGAAATATACATTCAGCGATAGAGTTTCTTTGTTCATTCATTGATGTGTTTGACTTGCTGAATTTCAATAACTGATCACAGTACATTTCTAATGTATCGTCCATTTGTTAAGGATTTTGAGTGATCATATTATTATTAAAGTTTGAAGAAATAAACAAAAATATGGGTTCATTGACTTAGATCATTTATTTAGTGATCAAATATTAGCGATCTTTTTATCTTAATAATGACAATTACATGTCTGTGTATCCTGTTGATTAAATGGAAAGCTTGGAATAGAGTCTACAACTATCATATATTTTAATTGTGATTGTGTTAACTATATTGGCTAAGTCCTGCCTTAAATTGGCTACTCTTCTGCCTTAGAGTGAAATTGACAAAAGATTAATTTAAAAATAAATTGTGCTACAAATAATACCCAGTGCTTATAATTAACAATATCTGATAAAAGTGTGATAGTGATATTAGTAATTAACTATTAAGTGATTTTTTTTTTTTTGTTATGCCAGGGATAATATTCTCATATTAGTAAAAGAAGAATAACCTCTGATTAATATATTAACATTGTGTCTAATGTGGACCCATGAAGACCCTGTGCTAAAGAGTACCCATGAAACGGGTGGAAATTAGAACATGTGGTGTGAGTGTAAGTGCTGTTCTGAATTAAAAGTATTCCAGTAAAGGGGAATAATTGTGTGGGGAGAGTGATGGTAGTGAAATTGGTGTTTAAAAATAAAAATAGAGTTTTAGTGGAAAGGGGACAGGATTTACTAAACAATGGAGAGGAAAAAGAAACTAAATAACCAATGGTGATGGTGAAGCATATATTTATGCAAATGAAAATATCTATACTTATAAAATGATGATATATATTAATGCCAATATTTAGTAAAAAAATATAAGGACCACTCCACTTGGTGGTGATCTCTAGGGTTTATTAACCTAGTTAGAATAGTTGTGTTCTTATTAACCAGCAGAACTGCTCAAAGATTGATTTTTAAATCCAGCTTTCACAGACGACAGACTGTATAATATATATCCATCTATTGGAGCTATATTGATTTTACTTGGATCTTGTCAATAATAGAAACGTGATTATCGTTTTGTACTTTTTCTTGGTGTTATTCGTTTTGAATTAAACATTTTATTGAGGTTTAAAAACATTGAAGAAAAACTTTTTATAGATTTTTTGTGCTATATCGTTTCCATTCCAAATTTTATGATATTGTTTTTCACCTTCATGTTTTTGCGAGGTTAAATTTGAAGATTTTATTGACTTGTAATTGTATAGTTTTAAAGAAAGGAACTAAAATTAATTTGTTTGTTTAGACCATGTGGTTGGACACTGTTTAGTAAAAATATCCATTTTGTTTCAGCTTGGAGTAGTTTTGTTTCCAGATCACCTCCCCGGATTCCCAAAGAGATTTTCTGTAGACCGAAACATCTCAATTCATTTTGTCTCGATTGGTGATGCTTGAGGAAGTGTTTGGCCACTGGTTTAAGGGCATTTCTCGTTTTTGGACCTTGGAAGTGACTTGGACTTACCAAATCTTTCAAATTTTTGGCTCTTCTATAACCTACTTGTACTCTTTCTTCTAGCATTTTACCCAAAATTGGGTCCGATTTCAAAATGTGCCAGTGCTCATTAATCATATTTGTGATCGCCCTAGAGTTAGGGTTGTAAGTGGTTATAAATCTTACTTTATTGTCACACTTTTTTGATTTGGTTTCGAGTAATGTGGTTCTATCTGTCATTCTTGCCCTAAATTCTGCTTTTTTAATAGACCGTTTGCTGTACCCACGTATTATCAGTCTTTCTTTTAATTCCTTAGCTCTTTGGTTGTAATTCTCTTCATTTGAGCAGTTTCTACGCATTCGTAGGAATTCTCCAATCGGTAGTGCTCTTATAGTGCTTGGTGCATGTGCGCTAGCACTTTGTAACAGACTGTTGGTTGCTGTTTTTTTCCGATGGACATCGGTACATAAATTTCCTTGTTCATCTTTGGTTATCAAAAGGTCTAGAAAGGTAATTGATTTTAAGTCAGCCTCATGTGTTAATTTGATGTTTAATTTGTTGTTATTTAATACTTGGAGGAATGTATCAAGTTCATCTTTTGAGCCTTGTCACAGGAACAGCACATCATCAATATACCGCAGCCACATGGGTATGTATTTTAGGAATATATCATTAGTATCTGAAAACATGTGCTGTGCTCCCACCAACCTAGAAATAGATTGGCATATGTGGGAGCACAAGCAGTCCCCATGGCTGTTCCGCGGATCTGTAGGTAAAATTGGTGATTAAATGTAAATGAATTATGAGTTAAGACAAAATTAAGTAATTGAAGAATGAATTTGTCATGTTCACTATTCTCTTCGGAACCCATTCTGAGAAAATATTCAATTGCTTCTAAGCCGAGATTGTGTTGAATGCAGGTGTAAAGTGACTCGACATCAGCGGTCACTAGCCAAGTGGAAGAGGTAACCTGAATATTGAGTAATTGGTTTAGGACATCTCGGGTGTCTTGTACATAAGAGCTTAGTTGGGGTAAATATTCCCTCAGTCTAAAGTCAACATACTGACTCGCCTTTTCTGTAATGCTGTTTATTCCTGAAATAATTGGGCGTCCCGGAGGATGTTTGATGTTCTTGTGCACTTTCGGAATAAGATAGAAAGTTGGTGTCGTGGGTTCAGAATTTTTTAGGAAGGAACGTTCCTTAGCTGATATGATTTTTTGTTTTTTGGCAGAATCAATAAGTTTGTTGTATTTTTGTAAATACTCTTGCGTTGGATTATAGTTTAATTTTTGATAGCAGGTTTTATCATTTAATTGTGACTCTGCTTCGTGGAGGTATAGTGTGACTGGCCAGATTACCACGTTGCCGCCCTTGTCAGAGTTTCTAATAATGACATCATCCCATTTTTTCATTTCTTCCAGAGCCTTTAGTTCTTATTTAGTTAGATTCTTTGAAGTCTGGATTTCTTCCATTTTCCTTATTTTGGAGCATACCAATTGATTGAAAACTTCTATTTGAGGGCAGTCTTGTGATTTGGGCATGAATTTGGATATGTTTTTCATTTTTTCTCTCCACAATTTTTGTTTTGCAGGTTCATTTTCTTTTAATAGTTCTTCCAAGGTTTCAAGACAATTTTGTTCTTCCTCTGTCCAGTCATCTATATTAGTAGGATCAGCTGTTTTGTTGTATATTCTTTTTAGAGTTAATTTTCGCAAAAATAGTTGAAGATCTTTAATTATATTGAATGTATCCATTGTTGGCGTAGAACAAAATGACAGACCTTTAGAGAGCACATTATTATGATGAGTAGTTAGAATTTTGTCAGAGAGATTTATTATTCTCATTGTTTCATCTTGATTTGAAAGAATGGGCTCGGCGGTCTCCGATATGGGGTTTGTCCCTGTTTGTTGGTTTTGTTTTGTGATCGACTTCTCATCTGTCTTTTTATTTTTCCTCCTGCCTCTTCTGGTATGCTTGTGTCTGAAGAGGCGGTTTCCTCTAAAAAATTCTTCCGTTTATTTCTATTGGAGAGTGCACTTAAGGTAGAGGTAGATGTTCATGGTTCTGCTTCTGTATCAGTGTTTTCTGATTCCTCACCTTCTGTGTCTGAAATGTCACTTTGTATTACATTTACTCGTGATTGTCTGTTCGGAAAAATAAGAACAGGAAATAAAACAAACTAAACAAGGGAAACTAAGCAGGGATAAGTCCGATTACGAAAACAAAAGGGTTTATAAGTGGAAAAGAAAAACTAACACCAATCCGAACAGACAATCATGAGTAAATGTAATACAAAGTGACATTTCAGACACCGAAGGTGAGGAATCAGAAAACACTGATACAGAAGCAGAACCAGGAACATCTACTTCTACCTTAAGTGCACTCTCCAATAGAAATAAACGGAAGAATTTTTTAGAGGAAACCGCCTCTTCAGACACAAGCATACCAGAAGAGGCAGGAGGAAAAATAAAAAGACAGATGAGAAGTCGATCACAAAACAAAACCAACAAACAGGGACAAACCCCATATCGGAGACCGCCGAGCCCATTCTCTCAAATCAAGATGAAACAATGAGAATAATAAATCTCTCTGACAAAATTCTAACTACTCATCATAATAATGTGCTCTCTAAAGGTCTGTCATTTTGTCCTACGCCAACAATGGATAAATTCGATATAATTAAAGATCTTCAACTATTTTTGTGAAAATTAACTCTAAAAAGATTATACAACAAAACAGCTGATCCTACTAATATAGATGACTGGACAGAAGAAGAACAAAATTGTCTTGAAACCTTGGAAGAACTATTAAAAGAAAATGAACCTGCAAAACAAAAATTGTGGAGAGAAAAAATGAAAAACAAATCCAAATTCATGCTCAAATCACAAGACTGCCCTCAAATAGAAGTTTTCAATCAATTGGTATGCTCCAAAATAATGAAAATGGAAGAAATCCCGACTTCAAAGAATCTAACTAAACAAGAACTAAAGGCTCTGGAAGAAATGAAAAAATGGGATGATGTCATTATTAGAAACTCTGACAAGGGCGGCAACGTGGTAATCTGGCCAGTCACACTATACCTCCACGAAGCCACACGAGTCACAATTACATGATAAAACCTGCTATCAAAAATTAAACTATAATCCAACGCAAGAGTATTTACAAAAATACAACAAACTTATTGATTCTGCCAAAAAACAAAAAATCATATCAGCTAAGGAACATTCCTTCCTAAAAAATTCTGAACCCACGAAACCAACTTTCTGTCTTATTCCGAAAGTGCATAAGAACATGAAACATCCTCCGGGACGCCCAATTATTTCAGGAATAAACAGCATTACAGAAAAGGCGAGTCAGTATGTTGACTTTAGACTGAGGGAATATTTATTCCAACTAAGCTCTTATGTACAAGACACCCGAGATGTCCTAAACCAATTACTCAATATTCAGGTTACCTCTGTCGTATATACATCTGCCTAAGGGCTGTCACTAAATGAGTGTTTAGCAACAGATGTATATGTATGATTCTCGCAAAAGAAGATAAAAATGAGATGCTTGTAAGAATTATTCTTATATGACTTTATATGCCTTGGCTAGACAAAACCCTAACTATAGACAAATATTTAATCTGGGTTATCTAACAGATTAAATTAATACTCATATTTATCAAATATTAGTTGACATAAACTATTTATTAATCACAAAAAGATTGATACATACCTCGAGATCTGAAGGCTGAAGATAACAATAGCCTTATACAAATGCAAAGCTTATATACACATTTTAAGCCAATGAAATCAAAGCATACCATAAATGAAAAAGCTATCTTTGTATATTTTAAACTTCCTTAAAAAGACTTTATAATTTTGGCTGACATATAGAAAATACTATTTTAAGTTGTTCATGCGCAGTGTATTAGAGTGTTAATAATACTTTGTTTAGCTAGCAGTATAGGTGTTTTGATTGACAACAGCAACTGAATGTAAATGTCACAGTTTTAAATACATTGTCTTTAAAACACTATTTAACCCATTACTAACTAAACTGACTAATCCTATCTAAGTTAATTTAATTTATAACTCTTCCATATTCTATATCTTAATTTATATCTAAATGTTTTATCTATGAATAACATATTTAATGTGTAATTCTTCTTTGAAATTGTATATTTTCCTAATCATGATTTTATAATTTATTCTAATCATGATTTTATAACTCCACATTCCCCCACTTTCTTTTCTTTATGCCAGACACAATCCCAATGATTAAACACTAAGGGCCAACACAGAAGAAACTACCAGACATATACCAGACATTTTTCAAACAATAGACAATGGATTTTACGTCATACACTACTATAAAGAATGTTCCAATAATTACATAGTTCATAGATAAAGATGTTCAAGTCTTGATTGAAGGAATCAAATCCATAGCAGCGTCATTGCAGAGAAAGTTCAGTTCATAACTACCTTAGTAGTAAGATACATTTGTTGCAGAATTGAAAGCAATAAAGTCTGTAGGAGCAGTTCCATCAAGAAATGCAACATGTGTAATCTTCATAGTGCTTACAAACAGGAACAATAGTGTATATAACCACTGAAAAGGCCAAGGAAGAACCATAGGGTGAAACAAGTAGATGACACAGTTAGTTGCAGGTAACGATTGCAGCAACCATAGGTAAACTTGTCACAAGGCCTCAGCATGTCCAGTAGTAGTCAGGCAGATCAATTCAGAAGAGCCCAAGTGCAAATCAAAATAATTCCATCCAGACACCAAGAAAAGAGAGAGATAGGAGTATCCTAATTTTTTTTTAAAAGAAAGTATAAGTATACAATATTGAAATAAAATTATTCTATATGTCAGTCAAATTGGATTAGGAAGCCTAGTTGTATCAAGCGAAACTGAATAAGCAGAATACAAAGGTACATAACGTTTTTGTTGTGAATTAAGATGTTCCAGGGTTGTAAGTTGTCTAACTAATTTTTTGTTTAAATGCTTTTGATAACAAATACAACCACACATAAAAATAAACATAAAAATAACAGGGTGTAACATAATATTAAAAAATTGAGTAGCTGTACTACTATATCCAAATACAGATTCCCACCAAGATATACTTGCATCCTGTAAAATACTAGAAGTAGCTGATTTTAAAATTCCTTGTTCATGTTCAACTGTAATTTTAGTATCTACAGAAACATGTTTTAAATTTTGTAACTATAAAGAAATTATAGTAGAATCAGTTAACCATTTCTTCATCTGTGATCCCATACCCAAAGGTAAATTATAAACAGAAAAATTCATAACATGGTCCCATGTTAAATTTAAAGTAATATTAAGAGTTTGGGGCATGGTAAAATTCCAATTAGATGATTCAATATATTTAAGTGGAATAGTATTACACCAGGTACCAGGTAATAAATGAGAACTAGCAAATACATTATCCTGTGTTTGGAATATAATAGTATCAGAATTAAATAAATGAAAACAAACTCTGTCAGATCCTAAATAAAATATCGGTCTAAGTACATTAAAATGACTTTGTAAGATACAAGACTTTTGATTTTCCCAACATGTTTCATTGGTTGTATGGAATTGTGAAAGGGAACATATAAACGAATTTGCATTGGAATGACACAATGATACATCAACAAGTGTCCATTTTGATTCATCAATGTTATGTGACACCCATTGATGGGACAATACTGGAAACAGTAATGAACCATTAGCAGGAAGACCAATTGTCGCTAAGCGATAAATAATAGTATCTTTACCAGACCAAGGAATTAATGTATGAATCATACAAAATTCAGTGGTGCAGTCAGATAAAATTACTTCCCACCATAAAAGATGTGTCATGGCAAAATTAGTGACTGACTTAGATGCAGCTAAACTTAAAGAAGCTGGCCACTTTCCAGACCATAAACTTTGAAGTTGAATCTTTAAGTCAGTAGATAGATCAGATTGTACTTGAGAGCATAACATAGCCCAGGCTGTTTCATGTGTAAAATTATATAATTCATTTACTAAAACATTAAATTTATCTTTAATAATATTAGTAATATCCACCATAACATAAGTTTGATGTTGCTGGAGATTAGCAATATTATTGTTAATTCCATATTGAGTATCTAAGCCTGTAGCTGCATGAGAGGCAAGATTTGCTAATTTATATCTTAATATTTCAGAATTTATTTGTGCAGTAGAGCCAATCATACTACCATATGCTCCCAAGCCAGTCGCAAGTACATCTCTCCTAGGCCTATGATTAGATTGAAGAGAAACATTTTGCAGTAAACGTTCATGAAACCACCATTGGAATGATTTTTCTTGTACAGACACAAAGGGAGTGCAGTTTGAATATTGTGTAGAATCCATCCACCTTGACAATTGAAGATGCCAAGTAACTAAACGATATTCAACATCATAAGCAACTTGTGTCGCAGAATCTAAACGTACCTGAATAGGATCACCTTCATGAAAAGGTTTATCTAAGGAGGTAGGTATAGGTTTAGACAAAGGAAGTGAAGTAGTAGTATGTACAAATATACTAATATGAACAGAAAATTGGGAAATACCATGGTCCATACATTGCCATAATCCTACAGAATCAAAAGGATTCAAATGATTGATTAATAAAGTAGCAGGTATATAAGAAACATTAGAGAAATCTACTGTGCTACTTGTATCACAAGATAAAATATTATCTGACATAACCAAAGGAACTTGTTTAGCATCATGTAGAATTCCTGCAGGAGAAGAAAGTAAATCAATACTGCATAGGAGACAGATGTTCTTTCCTGTATGGGGTATGCCACCATATCCTGGAATAATAAGATGAGAAGCATTAATATACCATTCTTGTAAATAATCAAACTTTTTCACACTAGCAACAAAAAGTGCAACAAACTGAAGAGAAATAGAAGGATGGGAAATATAATAAATAGGTCTTGAAGGTGAAAGGACAAGACAATTAAAATTTGATAACATCAGAGTCATTAAACTAGTATGAGCTGTGGAGTGAGATTTAAGAAACATAGGCTGATAATCAAATTTTTTTGTAGAATTATCATTCTGTGTTATACTCCTTAATTTATTATGAATTATTTGGGAAACAAATATATTAGAATAGCAAAAACAGATAAGCATTACAGTCAAAAAACAACATGCACATGCTTTTAAAGAAAACATATTAAATGGTTAGAATAAACTATGTGGGGATAATATAATAAAAATATAATGTGGCTTAAATATGCCAGGCAACCTTATAGTCCAAGAAAATATATTAACAACTTCTTAGACAACTTAACAATTTAATATGAAAACTATAAGCATAAATATAACAGGCATAATATGAGGTAGTCTTAGAGTGTAGGAATTGTTCAAACAAATAACAAACTGTTCCAAGACTGGTTATTTTGATCCTTTTATAGCAGTGTCATTCACAGTATAGTTGTTCAAATCCTGTCACAGTTAAAGGCAGAATCTTGAACATACTGATGATTCACAAATATTATACATTTATACCTGAAAAATAAACCATTTCTTTTTTTTTTTCTTCATAAAGAAGCTGTATGTTTTTTAATTTTTCATGCTTTCTTAGTTTTCACACAATTTATATTGCATAGCATGCTTATTTACATATATACAAACCAATGTAGTTTAATAAAAAAGATGTTAAAATCCCTTGGTTGTTCCTGAAATAGACTACAAAAAATCATTTAGTAAGAGAATCAATGTAAGGATTCATTTTGTAACTTAAAACCTATGTCACTCCAAACTGCTTTTTACAGTATCTATCAATCAACTGTGAAAAGGGAACTGATGTAAGAATTAATTCACAAATTATTTTACTGTTTTGTAAATCAGTTTGTATGTCTTTTCTATGTGCAGGAGAAATTGCTTTTTTGTCACATGCAGCTAGAAAAACAACAATTCTATTTGCAGTCTCTGTAATAGACTCATTAGGGAGGGGTGCAAAGGATTTGTGTAACTGGAACCTATTTGTGACATGAAACAATTTATGGCAGCATCTGTCAATCAGTTGGGGAAAGGAATGTACAAAACCTTCTAAAACAGGAGAATGAGATCCCAATCCTTTAAGGAAAACTCCAATCAGTTGTAAATCATTACCAGTTTCCCAACGCAAAAATTGCACAGTCCATTTACAAAATTTATTAAAATCATCAACAGAGCCTTTATTAATTGGTGCTAAGCCTATTTCAGATAAAATAGCTCTTGTCTCAGTTGCTTTAAGATTAAAATTTGGCTGTTTCATGTCAACAGAAACTGGATCTTTAATAACAATTCGTTGTGTGTCTTTTGCTATTTTTAAATCTGAACGCAGACGTTCATTTCTGTCAGTCAGTTCTTGTAACAATTTGTCCGATTTTTCTAATTTAGCATCAGAAGTATGTCTCAGGTTAGCAAAATCAGTTTTATATCTTTCAGTTGTAGTTTTAACAGGTCAGTTCCGGAGATAAAGCTTGTAATTGATGCTCTAAGTCTGATTTAGCATTTATTTCCTTACCCAGAGACCCTTTTGCCTTATGCAAAGCAATCTCCATATCATCAAAATCTTTAGATATTTTATCATAATGGGCCATTAGAGATTGTACCTTTTCAGCTGAGATTACGTCATTTTCTGATAAAGCAGGAGGGCGTGATAGAGGAAATACTGGAATAGCCTCAGAACTTTGAAAGTCTGAATAAGTGTTTTTATACAGGGGAGAAGCAGATGGTGTAACACATGTATTTACATTGTCTAAAAACACATTCTCATTTTGTTTCAAACTATGGGGAAGGTCAGTATTTAAAGTACCAATTTGAATAAAACCATTTTGTTTAGTACAATACATAAAAATACCACTGCCATATGTACTATCAGAGAATTTAACATTTGCAGAGGTTTGTCGCAAATTTTGCAAAGATTCAACAACTTCTTCAAGTGAAGTATTAGTATTTTCTACTGTAGAAAGTTTATCATTCAGAAGACCACATGTATGTGCTGATAACATACTCTGTTTCCTACTGTCTTCTAACTGTATATTTAAGGAATCTAAAAGAGATGCCTGCAGATTATAATTAATATGTAATTGCTCTTTTATAAACAAGGATTTCAATAAGGTTCCTAATAGACCTTCAAACATTTTATCCTTTAACCACAATGTTAGCAATTACACAATCCTAAAACACATAAGGGAGATTATACAATACAGGGTGGATCTCTAATCTATGTCAATTAAGTCAAAATTTATGGTGTGCACAGCCATAATTTAACTCTATTTGATAAAAAAGAATAAGTACTTACTGAGCAGCAAGCAGCAGCAGACACACACACACAGTGTTCAAAGTCCATCTTAAGAATGCACTATGGTCCAAGGGTTTCAAATTCCAACAGGACGATTCCCCCAAAGTGTCGTATATACCTCTGCCTAAGGGCTGTCACTAAATGAGTGTTTAGAAACAGATGTATATGTATGATTCTCGCAAAAGAAGATAAAAATGAGATGCTTGTAAGAATTATTCTTATATGACTTTATATGCCTTGGCTAGACAAAACCCTAACTATAGACAAATATTTAATCTGGGTTATCTAACAGATTAAATTAATACTCATATTTATCAAATATTAGTTGACATAAACTATTTATTAATCACAGAAAGATTGATACATACCTCGAGATCTGAAGGCTGAAGATAACAATAGCCTTATACATATGCAAAGCTTATATACACATTTTAAGCCAATGAAATCAAAGCATACCATAAATGAAAAGGCTATCTTTGTATATTTTAAACTTCCTTAAAAAGACTTTATAATTTTGGCTGACATATAGAAAATACTATTTTAACTTGTTCATGCGCAGTGTATTAGAGTGTTAATAATACTTTGTTTAGCTAGCAGTATAGGTGTTTTGATTGACAACAGCAACTGAATGTAAATGTCACAGTTTTAAATACATTGTCTTTAAAACACTATTTAACCCATTACTAACTAAACTGACTAATCCTATCTAAGTTAATTTAATTTATAACTCTTCCATATTCTATATCTTAATTTATATCTAAATGTTTTATCTATGAATAACATAGTTAATGTGTAATTCTTCTTTGAAATTGTATATTTTCCTAATCATGATTTTATAATTTATTCTAATCATGATTTTATAACTCCACAACCTCTTCCACTTGGCTAGTGACCGCGGATGTCGAGTCACTTTACACCTGCATTCAACACAATCTCGGCTTAGAAGCAATTGAATATTTTCTCAGAATGGGTTCCGAAGAGAATAGTGAACATGACAAATTCATTCTTCAATTACTTAATTTTGTCTTAACTCATAATTCATTTACATTTAATCACCAATTTTACCTACAGATCCGCGGAACAGCCATGGGGACTGCCTGTGCTCCCACATATGCCAACCTATTTCTAGGTTGGTGGGAGCACAGCACATGTTTTCAGATACTAATGATATATTCTTAAAATACATACCCATGTGGCTGCGTTATATTGATGATGTGCTGTTCCTGTGGGAAGGCTCAAAAGATGAACTTGATACATTCCTCCAAGTATTAAATAACAACAAATTAAACATCAAATTAACACATGAGGCTGACTTAAAATCAATTACCTTTCTAGACCTTTTGATAACCAAAGATGAACAAGGAAATTTATGTACCGATGTCCATCGGAAAAAAACAGCAACCAACAGTCTGTTACAAAGTGCTAGCGCACATGCACCAAGCACTATAAGAGTACTACCGATTGGAGAATTCCTACAAATGCGTAGAAACTGCTCAAATGAAGAGAATTACAACCAAAGAGCTAAGGAATTAAAAGAAAGACTGATAATACGTGGGTACAGCAAACGGTCTATTAAAAAAGCAGAATTTAGGGCAAGAATGACAGAAAGAACCACATTACTCGAAACCAAATCAAAAAAGTGTGACAATAAAGTAAGATTTATAACAACTTACAACCCTAACTCTAGGGTGATCACAAATATGATTAATGAGCACTGGCACATTTTGAAAACGGACCCAATTTTGGGTAAAATGCTAGAAGAAAGAGTACAAGTAGGTTATAGAAGAGCCAAAAATTTGAAGGACTTGGTAAGTCCAAGTCACTTCCAAGGTCCAAAAAACGAGAAATGCCCTTAAACCAGGTACATTTAAATGTGGGACATGCAGTACCTGCATGTTAAAAATAGACACTGTCATAGACAGATTTGACAAAAAACATAAAATCAACAAACATATCAATTGCCATACTGAAGGGGTAGTCTATGCCCTCAAATGTAAATGCAAGAAATACTATGTCGGAATGACGTCAAGAAAAATAAGAACTAGACTCCAGGAACACCTGAGGAATATTAAAAATGCAGACAAGAAGGTAAAAAAATTACCTCAGTGGCCAGACACTTCCTCAAGCATCACCAATCGAGACAAAATGAATTGAGATGTTTCTGTCTACAGAAAATCTCTTTGGGAATCCGGGGAGGTGATCTGGAAACAAAACTACTCCAAGCTGAAACAAAATGGATATTTTTACTAAACAGTGTCCAACCACATGGTCTAAACGAACAAAATAATTTTAGTTCCTTTCTTTAAAACTATACAATTACAAGTCAATAAAATCTTCAAATTTAACCTCGCAAAAACATGAAGGTGAAAAGCAATATCATAAAATTTGGAATGGAAACGATATAGCACAAAAAATCTATAAAAAGTTTTTCTTCAATGTTTTTAAACCTCAATAAAATGTTTAATTCAAAACGAATAACACCAAGAAAAAGTACAAAACGATAATCACGTTTCTATTATTGACAAGATCCAAGTAAAATCAATATAGCTCCAATAGATGGATATATATTATACAGTCTGTCGTCTGTGAAAGCTGGATTTAAAAATCAATCTTTGAGCAGTTCTGCTGGTTAATAAGAACACAACTTTTCTAACTAGGTTAATAAACCCTAGGGATCACCACCAAGTGGAGTGGTCCTTATATTTTTTTACTAAATATTGGCATTAATATATATCATCATTTTATAAGTATAGATATTTTCATTTGCATAAATATATGCTTCACCATCACCATTGGTTATTTAGTTTCTTTTTCCTCTCCATTGTTTAGTAAATCCTGTCCCCTTTCCACTAAAACTCTATTTTTATTTTTAAACACCAATTTCACTACCATCACTCTCCCCACACAATTATTCCCCTTTACTGGAATACTTTTAATTCAGAACAGCACTTACACTCACACCACATGTTCTAATTTCCACCCGTTTCATGGGTACTCTTTAGCACAGGATCTTCATGGGTCCACATTAGACACAATGTTAATATATTAATCAGAGGTTATTCTTCTTTTACTAATATGACAATATTATCCCTGGGATAACAAAACAAAAAAAAAATCACTTAATAGTTAATTACTAATATCACTATCACACTTTTATCTGATATTGTTAATTATAAGCACTGGGTATTATTTGTAGCACAATTTATTTTTAAATTAATCTTTTGTCAATTTCACTCTAAGGCAGAAGAGTAGCCAATTTAAGGCAGGACTTAGCCAATATAGTTAACACAATCACAATTAAAATATATGATAGTTGTAGACTCTATTCCAAGCTTTCCAATTCATCAACAGGATACACAGACATGTAATTGTCATTATTAAGATAAAAAGATCGCTAATATTTGATCACTAAATAAATGATCTAAGTCAATCAACCCATATTTTTGTTTATTTCTTCAAAATTTAATAATAAAATGATCACTCAAAATCATTAACAAATGGACGATACATAAGAAATGTACTGTGATCAGTTATTGAAATTCAGCAAGTCAAACACATCAATGAATGAACAAAGAAACTCTATCGCTGAATGTATATTTCTACTTAAACTACAATACCCAGAATGCATGCAGACCACATCAATAAGCACGCATCATTGATTTTGCCTAGCGGAGCTAACTACCTACAGGGTTTAAAAATCGCATGCAAACAGTGCACTCGCGATAACCCTTTGAAAAAGCCGTAGTATACGGCAAAACATGTTAGGGACTCAGGGAAATGGTGAGGAGTCTTAGCGAGCTCCTGTATTTTAGTTGCTAGCTGCAATTGGTACTATGTTAATAATCTTATAAGGCTAATTATTAGAATCTAGTCTTAATTTAACGGTTCTAAAGGAGTTCTTTAAATAATACAATAGACTGGCTCATAATGAATTGGCTGCTATCTGATTCGTAATTACCGCTTGGGAAACATATTATCCCACCGGCGAATTAATTTAAAAAAATAAAGCGCCAACTCATTGCTATACAGCAATATCAGCCTGGCTAGAAATATAACTATATCGGCTGCTTTCTAATACTCTACTATTGCCGGTAAGCTATACTACTGCACCGGTTAATAAATTCAATGATATAAATAAACAAGCGCCAAATCCTTGCTATATAGTTATATCAGGCTGGCTTATAATATCACGATAATTGGCTGCTTCCTAAACATTTGACCGTTATTTGGGAGCTATATTGCCCCACCGGATAACAAATTCAAATAGGAAAGCGCCAAATCATTATCGCACAGCCATCAGGCATTACCTCATAGCTTAATTTTAAGTCCAGTCCAGTTTTGTGCTCTTATATTAAGGGGTTAAGAGGCAAGATTTATACAAGGGTACTCAGATTTAGTCATTTTTATATTGATTTTGAATGCATCAGTGATACATTATAAGATTACAAAATGTCATAGGTAACCATAAGCACTTATCTGATGTTACAAACAGTCCGAGAATGGCTATTATAATAAAGATATATTAAAAGGATAGTGAATTTTTATTCATGTATCATATCCCAACAAGACTGACACAATTAAAATCTTTATGTTGAAAACACGCTTAACAGCCCATACTATACTGAAACACTATACTATGTTAACAATCTATGGCCTAGATTTAGAGTTTGGCGGTAGCCGTCAAAACCAGCGTTAGAGGCTCCTAACGCTGGTTTTTACCGCCCGCTGGTATTTGGAGTCAGTCATTAAAGGGTCTAACGCTCACTTTGCAGCCGCGACTTTTCCATACCACAGATCCCCCTACGCAATTAGCGTATCCTATCTTTTCAATGGGATCTTTCTAACGCCGGTATTTAGAGTCGTGGCTGAAGTGAGCGTTAGAAATCTAACGACAAAACTCCAGCCGCAGAAAAACCCCAGGAGTTAAGAGCTTTTTGGGCTAACGCCGGTTCATAAAGCTCTTAACTACTGTGCTCTAAAGTACACTAACACCCATAAACTACCTATGTACCCCTAAACCGAGGTCCCCCCACATCGCCGCCACTATAATAAAAATTTTTAACCCCTAATCTGCACACGCACACCGCCGCCACCTACATTATACTTATGTACCCCTAATCTGCTGCCCCTAACACCGCCGACCCTTATATTATATTTATTAACCCCTAATCTGCCCCCCTCAACGTCGCCGACACCTACCTACACTTATTAACCCCTAATCTGCTGATCGGACCACACCGCTACTCTAATAAATGTATTAACCCCTAAAGCTAAGTCTAACCCTAACACTAACACCCCCCTAAGTTAAATATAATTTAAATCTAATGAAATAAATTAACTCTTATTAAATAAATTATTCCTATTTAAAGCTAAATACTTACCTGTAAAATAAACCCTAATATATCTACAATATATATTATAATTATATTGTAGCTATTTTAGGATTAATATTTATTTTACAGGCAACTTTGTATTTATTTTAACCAGGTACAATAGCTATTAAATAGTTAATAACTATTTAATAGCTACCTAGTTAAAATAATTACAAAATTACCTGTAAAATAAATCCTAACCTAAGTTACAATTAAACCTAACACTACACTAGCAATAAATTAATTAAATAAAATACCTACAATTATCTACAATTAAACCTAACACTACACTATCAATAAATAAATTAAATAAAATACCTACAAATAAATACAATTAAATAAACTAACTAAAGTACAAAAAATAAAAAAGAACTAAGTTACAAAAAATAAAAAAATATTTACAAACATTAGAAAAATATTACAACAATTTTAAACTAATTACACCTACTCTAAGCCCCCTAATAAAATAACAAAGCCCTCCAAAATAAAAAAATGCCCTACCCTATTCTAAAATTAAAATAGAAAAGCTCTTTTACCTTACCAGCCCTTAAAAGGGCCATTTGCGGGGCATGCCCCAAAGAATTCAGCTCTTTTGCCTGGAGAAAAAAACATACAATACCCCCCCCCAACATTACAACCCACCACCCACATACCCCTAATCTAACCCAAACCCCCCTTAAATAAACCTAACACTAAGCCCCTGAAGATCTTCCTACCTTATCTTCACCACACCGGGTATCACACCGATCCGTACTGGCTCCGATGTCTTGATCCAAGCCCAAGCGGGGGGCTGAAGACATCCATCCTCCGGCTGAAGTCTTGATCCAAAACGAATGTAGAGAGACAGCAACCTCTTAGGTTAGCGCACGTAAGACAGGGACTCTGCAATAATCCCTTAGAATCCACAATATACAACAAATGTCCACAGTGCTTCTTAGTTTGTCTCAAGTGTTTTTATTACACAGACATTTACGAAACGTCGCTTGTCATTGTAAATGTCTGTGTAATAAAAACACTTGAGACAAACTAAGAAGCGCTGTGGACATTTGTTGTATATTGTGAAGTCTTGATCCAAGCGGGCAGAAGAGGACATCCGGACCGGCAAACATCTTCATCCAAGCCGCATCTTCTATGTTCTTCCATCCGATGACGACCGGCTCCATCTTGAAGACCTCCAGCGCGGATCCATCCTTTTCTTCCGACGACTAGACGACGAATGAAGGCTCCTTTAAGGGACGTCATCCAAGATGGTGTCCCTCGAATTCCGATTAGCTGATAGGATTCTATCAGCCAATCGGAATTAAGGTAGGAAAATTCTGATTGGCTGATGGAATCAGCCAATCAGAATAAAGTTCAATCCGATTGGCTGATCCGATCAGCCAATCAGATTGAGATCACATTCTATTGGCTGATCGGAACAGCCAATAGAATGCAAGCTCAATCTGATAGGCTGGATCAAGACATCGGATACAAGGATATACCTACGGGACACAAACAACGGTGTCTTCTACCCCCCAAGATGGAATCCCTTACTAAAGAATTGGCGGCTGTCTTCCTACCACATCTAAATAACCTCCTGAAATCCTGCTCGGCGCTCCATGAAACAATCCGATCCCTGCAGGGACCTCAGCTGCCGCGGGTTACTGTCCCTACCCAGGATAAGAAAGACTCTATGTTACTTAACCTACCTTGGCGCCATTTTCACTGGGGCGCAGCACGCCCGGACAGCGACGAATTAGGCCTAAGAGGTAGCGAGGAGGAATTGTTTGGCATTGGTGTACCTAGTTTGCTAGATGCCGACTCTGACCGCAACCTGAGCCCACCGCTGCATAGAGATCTTGCAACAGCAACAGCCCTTGCGGGGAGCGGTCAGACGGCTGTTCTGTGGGACAGAGGAGAATTGGAAGAACCGAAAGCTGGTTGGAGCGACTCAAATTCTCTGAAAATCCCGGATTGTTATACAATTCCACATGCCTTATATTGGCCACAGCATCTCGCACAGAGATCCACAACAATGGGTGATCCAGCTGCAGCTCATACCTGATATGGGTCCGTATTTGAGCCTGTCGACTCGCTGCGCACCGGCTGAGGGGAATTTCATGCTCAACTCCCTAAGTTACTGCAGCAAACATTTTCCTCGACTGGCCTGGGGTTTTTATTACGCTTTGCCGATGCGTGTGGGAGTGGGGTAGACTCTTTATCCTGACCTGCACACTCTGAAATGCAGCCTTATATTGACACTGATTGTTTCTATTGCATGAATAATGGACCTGCGCTTCACTACTAATGTACCCTCTATGATAGAATTGTTGATGGCATGTGTTTAATAATCTCTATACCTCTGCACATTCAAATCTATAGTGGTGACAACTTTGAAATATTACTAACATTTGTGCTGCTTTGACTAGCACGCTCTTTGATGTTATATTGGTTAATGGGCAGTGCTGTGCTGCGCAACTCTCTCCACTTCACATAGACTCCATGGTGCATCTATATCTAAGAGATTTGTGCTGGATAGCTTGTATTGTCAATTTTTCCTCATTTGGACATTATTGTTCTTTTAAACTCAGGATGGTACATTTAGATATTTAGAGTGGGTTGGGACTGTTTTTTTTATATACATGTTAATGAGTGTTTGGGTTCTCTACGCCATGCTGTATATATAGGTGCATATACCTCCATAAAAATATAACCAGGGCCCTACATGTCCTCTCACTAAGGCGAGATTCCTTTTTAATTGCCGCTAAGTACCCTAATTTGCACTCCCTGTCCATTCTAATTCAGGCCCTATTGGCTAAATGTTTTGTTCTGTTCAGTAATGCTATCACCAGATTTAATATTTTGAATTTTGTTTACCTAGCACTTACCACCCAAAAATGATATCTAATTTTATATGTATCCACACCCTTTACGCCAGGTACATGAGAACACTATAGATAAGTCATCCCGCGTAATCACGAATACCAATTATTAAGCCTATCATCGCTTTATAGTCTGTTGCAGTAATGCTATCATTAGATTTATTATTTTGATTTCATAGCGCTTGCCACCCTGAAAATCGTATCTCATCTTCTATGCACCCACACCTTTTATGCAAGGTACAGGAGATCGCCACAGATAGGTCATCCCGCATAGTCATGAATACCAATTATTAAGCCTACCATTGCTTTGCAGTCTGTTGTATGTTTCTACCGGCCCCGTCCCCTTAAGGTACTGGAGTCCCAATTTATTGTAATCTGGGAGATCTAAATAAACCCTAACTTTTTGTGAATATCTGGCAGAATGCCACTTACTCTAGCAAGAGCATATGTTTCCTTTAACTTGATCCCTCTATTGCTATTTAACACCTCTGTCCCATAATATCTTAATGTGGCCTGTGGTTATTGCATATTAATTTGAGCATTGGATGACATCACAGGCAGCTCCCCCCTTCCCGAAGTGGGTCTAGTGGCCGGAATCTTGCAGTTTCCCCTAGAGGGATGATGGCATGCTATGTCCGGGTTGTAGGCTAGGAGTTAAATACATAAATATCTGCCAAATCTCCAGTAAACCTATCCTTTGGCTCCACATAACCTGGAACTTGGTAACGCAAAGTCCTGGGCGGGGGTGTGGTACGCGGCAGCATTATTTCTACAAAAGTGCCTAGCCCATATATGATGTTTAGAATTTATCTAATCTATTCACTATAGATTTGAGGTTACACGCATGGTCAGAACTTCACTAGATGGAAAAGGCCTAGTATCAGAGGAACATTTATAGTTCACTAGAGTGGAACTTACTGAGCGTATTAGTTTTTTAGTTATAGTTATATTTTGTTGTTGTTTTTGTTTATAAATGTTTAGTTAGTTGTTTTAGGTTATAATATAATAAAACCCCAGCGTTGAGGTACATATGCATATATCCTAGAAGCTGTCTAAGCTGTAAAGGACTCCTGCTAATGTAACGGCGAACAGCGAGCTCTTTTTCTTCTGACAAACCGGTACTTGACAATCACACTTTATTATATTGCTTTATCAATGTTGTTATCCTTTACAGCACCCTGCGCGGTGCATCAAAAATACACTGTTTATTATTGTACCTCATGCTGGTTATAAATAAAATTTTAAAAAAAAGAATAGTACTACTTATTTCAACCTAGTTACCATGGGTCCATGACCGCATGTTTTCTTATTATACTTTGTCAGGGTAATCATGCAGGCCATATAGACCTCCCTTGATAGGGGGAGTAACAGGGATTACAGTTCTAAGAACAGTACTACTTAACACAACCTAGTTACCATGGGTCCCAGACCAGATGTTTTGTTGTTATACTTTGTCAGGGTAATCATGCAGGCCATATAGAACTCCACCGAAAGGGGGAGTAAGAGGGATTAAAGTACTAAGAAAAGTTTTACTTAACACAACCTAATTACCATGGGTCCCAGACCGCGTGTCTTGTTGTTATACTTTGTCAGGGTAATCATACACGCCATATAGACCTCCACCGATAGGAGGAGTTACAGGGCTGAAAGTGCTAAGAATAGTACTACTTTACACAACCTAGTTACCATGGATCCCAGACCGCATGTTTAATTATTATACTTTGTCAGGGTAATTATATATCTAACAAATCTATCTATTTCTCTTCTATCGATTCTATCTAACTATCAATCTATGTATATCTATCTATACTATCTATCTATCTATCTATCTATCTATCTATCTATCTATCTTGTGTCCGGACTGTTTTGAGACAGCCACTTGTATTTTTGACAAATTTGAAGTAGGAGGACAGACCAATCATCTTCTTCCATCTCCCGGTTCCAAAAATGCAGGCCATATAGACCTCCCCCGATAGGGGGAGTAACAGGTTGTAGTAAACTGCTAAGAATAGTACTACTTAACACACCACGGGTCACAGACCGCATGTCTTATTGTTATACTCTGTCAGGGAAATTATATATATTTAAAATCTATCTATTTATCTATCAAATCGATCTAACTATCAAACATATCTATCAAATGTAGATTGCATCTATTGATCGATGTAATTCGTATCTATAAAATGTATATTACATATTTTGGTTGATGTAATTCGTATCTATCAAATGTATATTGCATCTTTGGATCGATAACATTCGTATCTATCAAATGGATATTGCATCTATTAATCTATGTAATTTGTATTGATCATATGTATATTGCATCGATTGAGCTATGTAATCTATGTATCTATCTATCAAATCTATCTCGTGGTTGTGCAAATGGACTGTTTGCGGTTGTTTGCGGTGCGTTACATTTGGAGTTTGCTCTGTCACTGTGAAGAGGCCGTAACACTTACACTACCTGATACATACGACATCATAACTGATGTTTTAAAGCACGTTACTGCAAACAATTTGGGAATGTTAGGTGATTTAGGCCCTTTATGGGTTAAAAGCAGACTCTGCATCAACTGTTGCTCCCTATTACAAGTAGTGTAATAGTAAAATTCCACTTGAGGAGTATATACCATAAAGTAAGATATAACCATATGTGATATGTTCTTCAGTATGCTGTAAATAGAGCAGTCAGGATGGATAATCATGTCTCCAATACTAAAGCACTATGGCAATATAAACATAATAGTGCTCATCATGCATAACATAAGATCTCCCTCCTGGAGTATGTATAACAGAAATAACTATATGTGATGTTTTTTATTATGAAGTAAATGGAGTGATCAGGGAGAAAGTGATATCTCCAATACATAACCATTATGATAAGACAAACATAATAACGCTCAACACGCAATACTTATTCTTCATAACTTAGCTTTGGCTACGAATATAATTGATATTTATGCAGCAATTTCAGATGATACCTTGAAAACTATCGGCTAGATTTAGAGTTTGGCGTTAGCCGTCAAAAGCAGCGTTAAGGGGTCCTAACGCTGCTTTTTACCGCCCGCTGGTATTTAGAGTAAGGCAGGAAAGGGTCTACCGCTCACTTTCTTTCCGCGACTCGAGGCTACCGCAGCTCCCCTTACATCAATTGCGTATTCTATCTTTCAATGGGATTTGCCTAACGCTGGTATTTCGAGGCTTGGAAGAAGTGAGCGGTAGACCCTCTACCGACAAGACTCCAACCGAAAAAAAAGTCTGTATGTATGAGCTTTATGGGCTAACGCAGGAACATAAAGCTCTTAACTACTGTGCTATAAAGTACACTAACACCCATAAACTACCTATGAACCCCTAAACCGAGGCCCCCCCACATCGCCAACCCTATAATACATTTTTTTAACCCCTAATCTGCCGCTCCGGACACCGCCACAACCTACAATATATCTATGAACCCCTAATCTGCTGCCCCTAACATCGCCGCCACCTACCTACACTTATTAACCCCTAATCTGCCGACCGGACCTTGCCGCCAGTATAATAATTGTATTAACCCCTAAACCGCCGCACTCCCGCCTCGCAAACACTATAATAAATAATATTAACCCCTAATCTGCCCTCCCTAACATCGCCGCCACCTACCTACAAATATTAACCCCTAATCTGCCGCCCCCAACGTCGCCACTACTATAATAAATGTATTAACCCCTAAACCTAAGTCTAACCCTAACACCCCCCTAAGTTAAATATAATTTAAATTAATCTAAATAAATGTACTATAATTAAAGGGACATTATACACTCATTTTTTTCTTTGCATAAATGTTTTGTAGATGATCCATTTATATAGCCCATGAAGTTTTTTTTTAAAGTTTTGCTTATTTTTAAATAACATTGCTCAGATTTTCAGACTCCTAACCAAGCCCCAAAGTTTTATGTGAGTACTGATGTATACCTTCTCCAGCTTGCTCCTGTTTGTGTAAAGGGTTTTTTCATATGCAAAAGAAAGGGGAGGGGGGAAAAGTGTTGTATTTCCCACTTGCAGTGGGCTTTCCAACTACCTTTTCAACAAAGCTAAACTGAAAGCTTCTAAGTAAGTTTTTAAACATTTTATACTGGATTTTTATATCAGTATCTGTGCATCTTATTCTTTATAGTAGTGTCTATTACATGCAGTTATATGAAAATGAGTGTATACTGTCCCTTTAAATAAATTATTCCTATTTAAAACTAAATACTTACCTATAAAATAAACCCTAATATAGCTACAATATAACTAATAGTTACATTGTAGCTATTTTAGGATTTATATTTATTTTACAGACAACTTTGTATTTATTTTAACTAGGTACAATAGCTATTAAATAGTTAATAACTATTTAATAGCTAAAAGGTTGGTTTTGTAAGGGCGCTAATAGCTGAAGATACTGATTGTGAAATAATTTTATTAAAACTTATGTGATGGATTTAAAGTGATTACTAGTGTAAAAAGAATCAGAAAGACTTCTATCAAAATTAAAAGGGTTTAATTAATGACAATAGAAATTAATGACAATAAAATTATTAAAACACATAGTATATTTAAAAATAGAGACGTCTCTAGTACAATTGGTTCAAAGCAAGACATTTTTCTACTCTTTAGTATTTCATAGTGAATTAGAAATTGGAGGATTTTAGTTACAAAAAAAAATTTGTATGTGACTAAACAATTTCTAAGTTCTCTAATGAATTAGTTGGAGTTCATGCATAAAAAACAAATAGCATCTTATAGAAATCCATTAAACATCTGAATAAAGCAATAATTAAAGCAACATATAGAGGCTTTAAAAAACTCAGTGAGTGTATTTCAATATTAGTGAAGCAATAGCTTAAGGTGAGGCTGTGCAATATCAGTTCAGAGAAAGGAGAGTCTTGTAAAATTGAATCAATAAGTGGTTTTAAGTGAGATCTGCAGCCGTATTTGTGTCACAGAGAACAGTTTGTGGCAACTTTCTGTTCTTACATGTAAGCCAACAGAATGTCCGGTATATCAATGTATTCACATCTGCCTTAATTCACAATTTTAACTTGCAAATAGATTTGTACCTTATCGTGTGCATACACGGCAACAGGGTATCCTATGCGTCCTGTTGCTTGGTCCGTCTGGCAGTGTCCTCGTGTTGTTGGCATCTGACGTCACACCCGGTGTCTAGGGGCTCGACTTGCACCTGCCAATCACTGCTTAGCGGATCGCTTGTGCACAATGTTTCTTCTTGTATCCAATTTTTTGTACCTATTAGGTACCGATCAGTTGAAATATGCAGATGTTTGAAGAAATTTAAGGTGAGTTCACCTGCCCTTAGTGCTGTTGCACGCAGGTTCCAATAACACTTATCTTTGGTGTCCTCCGATGAAAGTCAACCCGGGTTGGTCCAAGCGGTTTAAAAGAATAGTGGAGTCAGGTATACAGTCTTATATTTCTACGCGTTTCACTCCCTCCTGGAGCTTTATCAAGAATGATATTAGACTGTTAGACTCCTCTCTTTAATAGGTGTATCTTGTTTCTTATTGGTTCATCAATGATTTTGATATTGATATATATATATATATATATATATATATATATATATTGATATATGATATTAATGAACCAATAAGAAACAAGATACACCTATTAAAGAGAGGAGTCTAACAGTCTAATATCATTCTTGATAAAGCTCCAGGAGCTTGGACCAACCCGGGTTGACTTTCATCGGAGGACACCAAAGATAAGTGTTATTGGAACCTGCGTGCAACAGCACTAAGGGCAGGCAAACTCACCTTAAATTTCTTCAAACATCTGCATATTTCAACTGATCGGTACCTAATAGGTACAAAAAATTGGATACAGGAAGAAACATTGTGCACAAACGATCCGCTAAGCAGTGATTGGCAGGTGCAAGTCGAGCCCCTAGACACCGGGTGTGACGTCAGACGCCAACAACATGAGGACACTGCCAGACGGACCAAGCAACAGGACGCATAGGATACCCTGTTGCCGTGTATGCACACGATAAGGTACAAATCTATTTGCAAGTTAAAATTGTGAATTAAGGCAGATGTGAATACATTGATATACCGGACATTCTGTTGGCTTACATGTAAGAACAGAAAGTTGCCACAAACAGTTCTCTGTGACACAAATACGGCTGCAGAACTCACTTAAAACCACTTATTGATACAATTTTACAAGACTCTCCTTTCTCTGAACTGATATTGCACAGCCTCACCTTAAACTATTGCTTCACTAATATTGAAGTACACTCAAGGAGTTTTTTAAAGCTTCTGACAGGAGCGAGCTGCACTTAGTCTTATGGCGCGGTCGGGCCGGGCTGTGACTATACAGCTGGCCCGATGCGCTGACTAAATATAACAGACCCGCTCAGCAGAGAGCAGAGAGCGGGTCTGTAAAAGCACCACATTTTTAGCATATTAAAAGGGAAAAAAGGCATTTATAACTATAGCACTTAAACAATGTTATATAATTCTGCACTATGTTATTAACTATTTAATAGCTATTGTACCTAGTTAAAATAAATACAAAGTTGCCTGTAAAATAAATATAAATCCTAAAATAGCTACAATGTAACTATTAGTTATATTGTTGCTATATTAGGGTTTATTTTATAGGCAAGTATTTAGTTTTAAATAGGAATAATTTATTTAATTATAGTACATTTATTTCGTTTTATTTAAATTATATTTAACTTAGGGGGGTGTTAGGGTTAGACTAGGTTTAGGGGTTAATAAATTTATTATAGTAGCGGCGACGTTGGGAGCGGCAGATTAGGGGTTAATATTTGTAGGTAGGTGGCGGCGATGTTAGGGAGGGCAGAATAGGGGTTAATACTATTTATTATAGTGTTTGCGAGGCGGGAGTGCGGCAGTTTAGGGGTTAATACATTTATTATAGTGGCGGCGAGGTCTGGTCGGCAGATTAGGGGTTAATAAGTGTAGGTAGGTGGCGGCGACGTTGGGGGGGCAGATTAGGGGGTAATAAATATAAATAGGTGTCGGCGATGTTAGGGGCAGTAGATTAAGGGTTCATAGCTATAATGTAGGTTGCCGCGGTGTCCGGAGCGGCAGATTAGGGGTTAATAATAAAATGCAGGTGTCAGCGATAGTGGGGGCGGCAGATTAGGGGTTAATAAGTGTAAGGTTAGGGGTGTTTAGACTCGGGTTCATGTAAGGGTGTTAGGTGTAGAGTGTGTTTCACCGTAGGAAACAATGGGGCTGTGTTAGGAGCTGAACGCTGCTTTTTTGCAGGTGTTAGGTTTTTTTTCAGCCAGCTCAGCCCCATTGTTTCCTATGGGGATATCGTGCACAAGCACGTTTTTCCAGCTTACCGCTACCATAGGCAACGCTGGTATTGAGGGTTGAAGTGGAGCTAAATTATGCTCAACGCTCCCTTTTCTGAGGCTTACGCAGCCATTCAGACAACTCTAAATACCAGCGTTGTCTTAAGGGTGTGCTGGAAAAAAAAGCAGTGTTAGCACCGTGGGTCTTTACCGACAAAACTCTAAATCTAGCCGTATGATTGGCCGTTGCGGTGTTACACCTCTGCAAATTACTAAATAACAAGTTGGTTACCATAGAAACCGGACCACATAAGAAGCGTTACTCAACGCTGGGCTGGCCCTATGCTCTGACGAAGTGACGTTCTAAGTGACAGAAACGCGTTGGTGGGCATGGTCTCCAGTGTTAGCGTGTTCTGCCACACACAGTACACTCAGCTACGGATATTATTTTGAGATACCGCAAGTGATATCTGGTTGTAATCTTAAGCGGAGGATACTTGGGCTACTCAGGGGGGAATTTAATGATGATATAATACCCTTGTTTATTATGCATAGCGTTAATGTAATTGCCAAACTCCGTTCATTGTATTACAACTATAACTAGGTATGCTCACCTATAATATTTAAGTTTACCTGCATAAGCAAATTGAAATAGGTCTAATCCGGTCAAATAAATGACAACCATGAGTATGTGTGTGTATGTATGGAAAAGATGGCATTATGAATATAGGGATTCAGTAAGAAATCGGCTGACTTTGTTTGATCAAAGCAGTACACAGGTAGGAGGATGCCTTTGACCGCATAGTATGCCCGCAATTGTGTGAATACTTTGTGATTGGTTTGTTATCCTCAGGAGATCCTGTGCCTTACTGAACCCTTTTAAACACATAAAAATCAAATACACGCTATACTGGGTCCACTGGCCCCTTTTATTATTTTTATTTTAAATTTAGTAGTAGCTAGATGTTAGATAATATTATTGCTGAATAAGAGTTTGGAGGTAAAAATTCCCATCTCTAAAATCAATCCACTTCTACATCTTCCTATCTATGTGTATTCACTTGTATATATGTTAATAAAGTGTAATTGTCCCCCCCCCCCCCCTTATCCTTTTGATATTTATAGTGTATAATTCTACACTTAACTTTAATGTCAAAAATCCCCTTCACTTTCCCTAATCCCTTTGTTAACAGCCAATAGGATTTTTTCACCTTTAATTCTTATTGGCTGATAGAATTCTATCAGCCAATCAGAATATAAGGGACGCCATCTTGGATGAAGTCACTTAAAGGGAAACTTCATTCTTCAGGGACCATCGGAAGAAGAGGATGCTCCGCGCAGGATGTCTTGAGGTGGACCCACTCCGCGCCGAATGGATGAAGATAGAAGATGCTGTCTGGATGAAGACTTCTGGGCGCTTCGATGAGGACTTCTGCTCGCTTGGATGAAGACTTCTGCCCGCTTCAATGAGGACTTCGCCGGCTAGATAAGGATGGATGTCCGGACTTCTAAAACTGTAAGTGGATCTACGGGGTTAGGGTTTTTTGGGTGATTTTTTTTTAGCTTAGGGTTTGGGCACTTCGTAAAAGAGCTGATTGTCCTTTTCAGAGCATGGCAAAAGAGCTAAATGAAAGAACAACACAGAAGGGGCGCCAATGGTGCAGATCAATGGAGATTCTGAAGGTGTACCAATATAATATGATCACAGGGTACTCACAATAGGTGAAGGCATTCAATTATGCCAATAGGGGCGGGCTGGATTTTGGCAGCAATCCAGCTGGCTGAGCGAAAAGGCAGCTCTCTATCGGCATCCAAAACGGAGAGAAACTAAAGATGAAAAACAAAGTATAGAGGCGCCAATGGTGCAGATCAATGGTGATTGAAACCACAACAATACCCCAATATACACAGGATACTCACATGTGGTAAAGGCAATCAATTATGCCCATAGAGACAGGCTGGATTTCACAGCAATCCAGCTAGCTGTTCCAAGGTAGAATAACGGAAGGTTGGGTGTCAGAGTGTTAGTACTGTAAAGTAGCATAGCAAAAGGAAGTATCATACATAACACTAGGAGTGGATTTGGTAAAAAAGTAAATTTATTAAAAAATATAAAAAGTAGTACCACTCATCTCGGTGTTTAAAAATGTATATTATACATAAGGAATACATGCGACGCGTTTCTCAGATATACTGTTTCCTCAGGCATGTTTTTACACAATTCTTAACCTCCTTATATAGGGCTATGCTACTGGGAATACACCCACATCCCACCCCCAACAATTGTCAGATTTCAAACCAATCAAGGGCCATCATTTGCAATGACGCTGCCCCTGTTACAATATAATACATACATTTTCTATGTATGCTCTAGTAATCTCTCAAATAAATAAATAAACTAAATGTTTCTAGATTGGTGTTTTTATATATTGATATTTTACAGGGACCTAACATTTTGATAATAGTCATTTTGCAATCTAAGATATTCGTAATTCCTATACTCTCATTGGATAGCTAGGCCATCAATCATTCTGTAGTTGGATAGCTCACAAAATTAGCAAGTATATTTTGTGAGCCATCCAACTACAGAATGATTGATGGCCTAGCTATCCAATGAGAGTATAGGAATTACGAATATCGTACGGCTAGATTTAGAGTTCGGCGGTAGATGGCCTGCTAACGCCACGCGTGTTTTATGTCTAACGCACGGCATTGTTTGACTCTGGTATTTAGAGTTCAAATAAGACCATCTAACGATGCTCTTAACGCGTGTATGTCACACGCGTAATCCTGCCCGCGTTAGACAGTCTCCCATAGAGATCAATGGGAAAGGCAAAAAATTGATTTTTTCACCTAACACTCGATCTCGCGAGAATATGCACAGCTCGGTCATATGACGCATACCACATCATGCACAACAATAACACGCCGCAAATGTCACAACAACAATCAATCAACAAAGCACACAAGCATTACACATTCACAAGCGGGGGGATTTGAAATAAAATTTAATACGGGGAATACGCATATACTTTAAGATGCGGAAAATCGCAAAATAGCAACAAGGAATAAAAAATATATACATACACTAGAAAAAGAATCGCATTCAATATCACTATATATTAGGACAAACATACATATACAACACTTCACTAAGAACACACCATCGCAAATTCACATTTAAAAAGAATACTATTGGACAATGTTAGAGAAAACGACCACTATGACATCATCGCATTCTACACATTCCACAAATAACTCAAAATGAGCATGCGCAAATTCACACACCTAATACACATTGCAATAATATTAATTGCTAATAAAGCACACCTGAACACTAATTACAAGGGAAATTGGTACATCATTAAACATTTACACAGGGTATATAAGCACCACACAAGCAGGGCTTCTTTGACTGTGTTGCTGTTGGGTCTTTGGAGATTGGAGGTTTAATATTAGAGAGTTGGTGAATTTTTGAGAGTGAGTTAGTGTTAGCGTGAGAGAGTCAGTTGTTAGTGTTATCGTGAGTGAGTTAGTGGGAGTTAGTGGGAGTGGGAGAGAGTCTGTTAGTGGGAGCGTGAGTGAGTTAGTGGGAGTTATTAGTGAGAGTTGTTAGTGGGAGCGTAAGTTACTGGTAGTTAGTGAGAGTTAGTGGGAGTGTTTGTTAGTGAGAATTAGTAGTAGTGTGAGTTAGTGAGAATTAGTAGTAGTGTGAGTTAGCGAGCGAGTGATTTTTCTGTACACTTAACACATTTACACGCAAACACATTCAATACATACATACACTTATCAATAACACTACATACACTCCATACCCCCTACCCCCTCATACTACACTCCATACCCCATTCCTTGTAGTCCCATTCCCTTTCATCCCATTTACTCTTATCCCATACCCCATACCCATCCCATACCCATCCCCTAGTTACATTTAGTTTACATATCCTCCTTTTAGTCTTCTTCTTCTTTTGGTTTATTTAAATACTCCTTACCCTCTTTGTTTTTTTACATCCCTCTCACACTTTCAGCATTTTTTTTGTCTTTTTAGTTCTTTATTTTGACCCCCTTTCATTTAATCACACTCACTTTTTGTTTGATTATTTGGGGTTTAGTTTAGGGAACAGATGGAGGCCAGGCAGGTGACAGGTAGAGGGGGGAGGAGAGGGAGGGGGAGAGGAACAGGGCAGGAAGGGGAGCAGGAAGGGGGGCAGGAAGCGGGGGTGGAAGCGGTGGGTGGACCCAGCCACTTGGTTCAAGATGACCAAGTGGCTGGGCCCAGTGGTGGTCAGAGTAGGGCTTCACAGTCCGGGAAACAGAGGGCATCGTCACAGGGGAAGGCCAAGGCGACTAGGGAGGCGAGGTTTTCGATGGAGGAGAAGGAGGCCCTCGTAGAGGCCTATATGGCCAGGCATAGGAGGCTGCAGCACCAAAAGACAACCCCGACTGACAAGAGGAGGCTCTGGAATGAGATCAGAAATGCAGTCAATGCAGTGGGTGGCCGGAACCGAGATATGGATTCGATCAAACATCGCTACCGGGACTGTAAATTGGAACTAAAAAAAAAGTTAGGTCTGGAGGCACGACATGCCGCAGGAACCGGTGGCGGACCTGCCCTTGAAATCGAGTACTGCCGATGGGAGGAAATGTTGCGGCCCAGCATCTCCGAGGTGGAAGTAGTCGGTATCGGAGGAATTGATACCGGGAACCTGCCACTCTCATCTGACGGTAAGCTCATTGAACAATAGTTTCACATACGAATGTATTTCAAGGGACACTATACGCAAACCTTTACTTTCATGATTGAGGTAGCGAATACAATTTGACAAAACATTCAAATGTACTTATATTACCTAATTTGAATCCTTCTTGAGATATATTTTAATCAAGAAATAGCCATGCACACGGTGAAACAATCACAGGAGGCAGCTATATTCAGCTAACAATCAGCATCTTCTAAGCATATTTAGATATGCTTTTCAGCAAAGAATATCCAGAGAATGAAGCTAATTAGATAAGAAAAGTACATTAGAAAGTTGATAAAAAAATGTATGCTTCTAAATCATGAAAGATAAAACATTGGGTTTCATGTGTTAAGGATCCGATTAATGCTATAACGTTGTTTACACGCATTCAATTACTTTGCGGTTACATCAGTATCTAGGCTATAGGTTAGGTGTGCATTTAAACAGACTGAAAACAAACGCAAAAACATTCACATTGACCACAGATATCACAAACACGGTTTAGAAAAAGCTGAAATCGTATTGATTGTTTGTTAGATTTCAAAGTGGATTAATGATTCTGCATTTGTAATTGTATCGTAAGCTAAGTCATTTAAAGCTTGATTTGCAAATATGCTAATATATACATTTTTTTTTTTTTTTTTTAAATATACAGAGTCTGGGGAGGAGGCAGCACAGGAACCACAGCCTCATGCATCTCCCCGGGATGAGAGTGGTGGGGAGGAATTTCCACTCCGGAGGGAAGAGGCCCCCCGTGACGAAGAGCGCACGGGAGCTGATGAAGAGGCCCCGGAAGCAGAGGAGGATCCCGCGGAACCCGAGGACCTTCAAGGACCCGCACACCGCCGTGCACGGGCACCCCGCCGTGCACGGGTACAACAACAAGCACAACAAGAGGAAATAGCGGAGGTGCGGGTTCTACTGGACTACATAGACCAGATGCGTACCTCCCGGATACAAAATATCGAAGGACGCAATAGAATACTTGATGGCCAAAATCTAATAATTGAAGGTCAAAACAAAATAATCACCATACTCAATCGAATCGAAGAAGGACAAAACAGAATATTTCATCTGCATCAAGAGATGTTCAATTTTTTCCGGGAGGCGCATGCTGGTCTACCTCCTGGTCCGCCTCTTGCTGCTGGGCCTCTTGCTGCTGGGCCTCTTGCTGCTGGGCCTCCTCCTGCCGGCCCATCTCCTCCTGCCGGCCCATCTCCTCCTGCCGGCCCATCTCCTTCTGCCGGCCCATCTACTCCTGCCGGGCCATCTACTCCTGCTGGGCCATCTACTCCTCCTCTTCAGCCATCTTCTCCTCCTCAGCCATCTTCTCCTCCTCAGCCATCTTCTCCTCCTCAGCCATCTTCTCCTTCTCACCTTGGTCGTCCCAGTACTCTTCCTTCCACTCTTCCCACAACATCTCCAAGGAGAACTCTTCGGAGTCGGCAGTTGCCTCTCCCAGAGCCTCAGCCCCGTGGGAAGAGGGGAAGGAAGAGGAAGTAAGTATTTGTTTTCATCTTTAATGGTTTTTTTAATTTAATGTGTAATGGATAGGTATGTGATGATGTGGTTTTCATACACTTGTGGACCACACTCTGTATATAATCGACTTCTATGGGACCGGGTCCATGGAGGAAGATTGTTTGCAGAGTGTGGGTTATAAGTGTGTGAAAACCACATCATCACATACCTATCCTTGTTCATGATATTGATTGGTTTCTGTGATGTGATGTCCAAACTGTTTCCCGAATCGCAAACAAAATTACCATTGCAATTATCCATGATGGCATATTACTGTTTGAATGCCAATAACACAGCTTAAAGGGACAGTAAGAAAATTATTGATTACAAAGAAAACACTGTATTACGCATTATCAAGTTGGAAACAACAAAACATGGAGAAATACGTGTGACTTATGTGCTTAACCTTGTATCTATGACTAGGAAAAATGACCACTTATTTGTTGTTCTGATATAACAACCTTTTAGATATCAATGATCAATACATGGAAAATAATTTGCTGTATGAGCACAAGGTTTTACATATACAAATGCTATCCAAATGCCCTCTATTGGTCAAATTGTATAATGATTACATGCACTCTTCAAGCTCCAAGAAATGAGCACACGAACCTCATAGGTTTAGCTAGCAAATTTAAATAAACAAAGACAAATGATCAATTGGTGAGAAACATTTTATATCATTGATATTACATAATTGACTTTTAGAATAATGAAAAACATTATTTGTTTTCTAAACTGTCCCTTTAACAAAATTACATATGCTAACACATATTTGAAGCTTGTTGGTATATCTACATGTACTTTGTGAAAAAATAAATATTGAAATCACATTTATATTGACGTGTTAAATAAAGTCTATTTTCTTAAAGAGACATTATTGTGTTAATATTTTATTGGAAAGACATTTGTTTGAACAATGAATATGGTTTAAAGTCCTTTTAGGAGTGGGGGGGTGAAAATATGCTAACAATAATATATTTGAAGATTAAACAATGTGTAACTCATACATGATACAAAAAACATTTGCATTCAAGGGACAGTATACTATATTTTTAACAGAACTGTATGTAATAGACACTACTACAAACAACAAGATTAACATATACTGATATCAATATTACAAAGCTTCAAACACTTTCAAAGAAAATCGGGTTAGCTCTATTGAAAATATAGATGAACCCCCATTACAAACGTAAAACAAGACAATACCCCATCATTAACATATGAAAAGACCCTTTACACAAACAGGAGAAAGCTGGAGATGGTACTCACATGAAACTCAGAGGCTTTGCGAGGAGTCTGAAAATTACTTAAATTTTCTTAGAACAGAAGCAAAATTAAACGTATTGGTTAAACAATGGACTATCTAACTAGAGACAAAATAAAAGCTTTTGATTTATAATGTGAGTGTCTAATGAACCTTTAATAAAATATACAACGAAATTACATTTAGAAGAAGTCGGCATCATATATTTAGCATATGATAAATATAAATGCATATTGATTACTTTATTCTAACACAATAGCGCATATTTATTAATTAGATATGTTTAACATTAAACACAACAGTCATTTTTCAGAAAAAGGAACATTGTTGACAAACATATTAAACATGGACTATAGAGATTTGCACTTGCCTCGAAATATCATATGCATGAAAACATTTTGCTTTCGTTCGTTTATTCAACCAGACATCCAGCAAAAGAGAATGTGGTGGTCTTTATCAGCTACGGGTCAACAATGTAACATGATGCAAATAATACATATTCGCAAGGTTTTTAAAATTGGCTGCAGTCACAAACGTTTTTAACGTGCACAAATATTGCGGGACTACGTAATACAATCAGACGTTTTTTTTACCTTTGCATGTGACGTCTTAACATGGCGCTTCCTTGATCACGTAAGAACGCCATCCAATGAAAGGCACATTCTTGATCACGTAAGAACGCCCAAAAAAAAAGGCGCTTCCTTGATCGCGTCAAAACGCAATCCAATAAAAGGCACATTCTTGATCACGTAAGAACGTCAGTCAATACAAGGAATCATTGGACAGCCTGGCAGGTGACGTCTTAAGCAACATGGCGCATCCGAGATCGCTGAAAAACCGCAGCCAATACAAGGACTCAGTGACATCTTGGCATATTACTAAGAAACGTATTTATATTTTAGGAACTAGTATGTGTCTAGATTGATATCTAGGAATGTCACCAAATCATGAATCATCTTTTCGGACTTGACTGTCCCTTGAACTATAGCTATGGTGTATATCTTTAACATTTAAAAGATACACATGAGAAATACATATGCCATTGATGTTTTAAGATATGTTTGGATTGTTGTGGAATAACAATAGTTATACATGGATTGATTAAACGTGTCATTTATTCAAGTTTAATTATTGTCAGCCTACCTATAGCCATATATGGGAGGAGATGTATTTTGTTAACATATTTGTTAACAAATATTCATCATCTAAAATATTTGCATTACACACAGAGATTTATTTGGTTACACTTTTACAATAATATAGAATTGAAAATGAAATACATGTGCTGTCAACATTACAATAAGATTGTTTATTAATAAAATTATATGTCCTTGTTCATGTAAAAAGGACAAAAACGCTTTAGAAATGGAAATACATTCATTAACAATTGTGCTCACCATCACTTAAAGGGACATGATTTTGTTTTTAAAAAGAGCATACACATAGACAATACTATTTCAATAAAATGAACACTTTACAGGGATTATATCATTGTATCAATACTCAGATCATTTGGTAAAGGTGCATCAATTCATGCAGAGTTTCTAAATACACACATGGATCTGAACATTGAAATATACATATATACACAAATAACAATCTATATATACATATATAAAAGAATTACTATGCTAATCATAATCATGCAATGATAAAGCTAAGAGAAAAATATATAAAGACAAATAATAAGATTACATTGGAGATGTTAATCTTAAAGTCATTTACAATTGTCTTACATATATGATTTTATTATTAAAAAATTTTTTGGTAGGTCCCTTTAAGGATCAACAACATAAACTAGAGCTTTCAAAAAATAACATGAAGAATCAGGACAAAGATTCGTGCAATAAAATGCCACCATAGCCCCATTGGAGACATATGACAAGGTAAAAGAGTGCATCACAGTCCATTAAGAGAGTTGCCAAGGGCCAGCATAGCCCCATTGGAGACATATGACAAGGTAACACAGTGCATCACAGTCCATGAAGAGAGTTGCCAAGGGCCACCATAGCCCCATTGGAGACATATGACAAGGTAACACAGTGCATCACAGTCCATGAAGAGAGTTGCCAAGGGCCACCATAGCCCCATTGGAGACATATGACAAGGTAACACAGTGCATCACAGTCCATGAAGAGAGTTGCCAAGGGCCACCATAGCCCCATTGGAGACATATGACAAGGTAAAAGAGTGCATCACAGTCCATTAAGAGAGTTGCCAAGGGCCAGCATAGCCCCATTGGAGACATATGACAAGGTAACACAGTGCATCACAGTCCATGAAGAGAGTTGCCAAGGGCCACCATAGCCCCATTGGAGACATATGACAAGGTAACACAGTGCATCACAGTCCATGAAGAGAGTTGCCAAGGGCCACCATAGCCCCATTGGAGACATATGACAAGGTAACACAGTGCATCACAGTCCATGAAGAGAGTTGCCAAGGGCCACCATAGCCCCATTGGAGACATATGACAAGGTAACACAGTGCATCACAGTCCATGAAGAGAGTTGCCAAGGGCCACAATAGCCCCATTGGAGACATATGACAAGGTAACACAGTGCATCACAGTCCATGAAGAGAGTTGCCAAGGGCCACCATAGCCCCATTGGAGACATATGACAAGGTAAAAGAGTGCATCACAGTCCATTAAGAGAGTTGCCAAGGGCCAGCATAGCCCCATTGGAGACATATGACAAGGTAACACAGTGCATCACAGTCCATGAAGAGAGTTGCCAAGGGCCACCATAGCCCCATTGGAGACATATGACAAGGTAACACAGTGCATCACAGTCCATGAAGAGAGTTGCCAAGGGCCACCATAGCCCCATTGGAGACATATGACAAGGTAACACAGTGCATCACAGTCCATGAAGAGAGTTGCCAAGGGCCACCATAGCCCCATTGGAGACATATGACAAGGTAAAAGAGTGCAACAGGCACAACAATAAACTTTTAAAAAGGCCAAATGGCAACAAAAAAAACAAAAAAATCTACATGTGGACGGAGGATTCTTATCTGCCACCATGGAGCATCTCCAGATCCTCCACTTACTGGTCATCCTCTTCATTGTCCTGTGCATGTCCAGCTCCAGATTCAGGCCTTGAACTTAATCTCATAATTGCACGCAGAGTCAAGTCCTGAACCCGGAGCTGGGCCTGCATGGTGTCGTTCATCCCTCTCAGGACAGCTGCGTTCCTCAACACGGCCTGCTCTACTCTTGCTATACCTTCTAGCATGAGCCATGCTGAGTCACAGCCTAAAATAAAGAATACATTAAATATTAAGGATAATTACACAACAGACGAAAAAATTAGAAAAGATACATTGTCATCATAAAGACAAATAATTCTTTACATCAATTAGTTTACATTTATTCTTTACACATGAATTAGGTTATTCAGACAGACAGAAATCATTAAAGGGACATTTTACTCAAACATGTTGTCCCCTTTAATTGGTTTTAGATGATCCACTTATACAGCTTGAGTGTATCAAATCTTGTTAAAGGATTTACATTGTACTTACATTAGCAATTTAAATATTTCAATTATACTGTGGTAGGCACACCTAGCCTTAAACATTTTGGCATTGAGGACAAGCTGTGTAAACATAGCAACCTGAAGAAATTACATTCCCACTGGGTTAGACAAGAGATAATGTATCAACATTTGTACATTAATTGTTGGATCCAAGTAGTGGTGATTGGTATATGTAGTGATATCCAATTAAAGGGACACTGAACCTAAATATTTAATGGACTGATTCAGATAGAGCATGACATTACAAATCTTTAAAACCTACACATATTCATTAAATGTTTGAATTCTATAGCTAGATTTTGAATGCAAGAATGTTGCTTTTTAGGGAAGCCAATATTTGTTTATCAACTTTGTTTGTCCCTGCTGGTTGATGGATACATTCATCCAACAATAAAGAAATGATGGCCAGAATTTTTTTATTGTTTAAACTAATTATAGGCATTTCTTTGTTTCAATAAAGATATCAAGAGAATGAAGAATAATTCATAAGAGTAGTAAATTATAAATTTGATTAACATTGCATGCTGTATTTGAATCACAATAGAAAATATTTACCTTCACTGTACCTTTAAGTATCTTATAACGTGTATTTTGAATGATACTTACAGCTGTGCCTTGGAAGGACAATCCGACACCCAGGACAATGAAGGTTGAGACAGGGGGGAGGGATGGGATTGGCTTGGGGAGGGATGGGAGTGGCTTGGGGAGGGATGGTATTGGCTTGGGGAGGGGTGAGCTGCCGCTCCAGGGTAGGCCGTACAGCTGGGGAGTGGGGAGTTTGGGTCTGGGCAGCTGTACGGGCCATAATACGGGGAGAGCGGTGAAGGGGGGTGTAGGGGCGTTTTTTGGGAGGGACAGGAAATGATAAATGGGAAGGGCCGGCAGGGGTCTGGTCATGGGCAGGAGTCTGGTCATGGGCAGGGGTCTGGGTCTGTGCAGGGGTCTGGGCATGGTCAGGGGTCTGTGCATGGGGAGGGGTCTGTGACTGTGCAGGGGACTGGGCAGGGGCGGAAACCAGATGACCAGAAGTGGTGGATCCATCTGAAAATTAAAAAAAAATATACTAACATCTCATACATCATGAAATCAAATCAACGCATTTCAAATTGATTATGTTTTCAATATACTTCGAAGTGTGTTTGAATTTGTAAACAATTCTGAAATGAGGATATGGTATGCATATAGGCACTCAGATGAATATCAATTACTGTCTGTACAATTATAACATTATTATTGTGTTTTGGCCTGGAATATGCATGTGACATAATGATGGCATGAATTTTAAATATTTTCTATTCAAAATTTTTCATGCTGCCTGATATAGAAAGGGGGCAGTAGTGTATTTGAACAGACAAATAATATTCCTTTTTAAAGTGCAAAAGCTGTAGACTTTGAATGTCTTCAATTAAATTATTTCAAATAAACCAACATGTTGGAAACATGATAGATATATTTCACATACCATTAGACTCCAAGGCAGCCTCTTCCTCCTCCGTCACATATGTTAAATCAATCTCTGTAAAACATAACATGTTGTGTACACGTCAACAACAGATATTATAACATATGTTACTGTTGTTCAAAGACACACATCAATGTTGCATTAAAGATATACACACCCAAAGTTATGATTTACATCATTTTGATGGAGCATACAAATTACATTAGATTTGTTATTCTCAATGATTCATATTTTCGATGTATTGTTTGGATTAATGTAAAAATCATAAAAGCATAGTACATAGAACATTTAAGATTTCTCATGTGTGTATCACTTGATGACTGTTGTCAAAAAAGAACATGGAAACAAACATATGTTATACATCTTCTGAATAACAAATGTGTAGACTAATAAAGTTTAAATTATTAATCGTTCAATATTAAAAGAAAATTAATATATAATCAGAATTGAAAATTATATGTTTGTTTCAAATGTTATGCTTCATCAGAATCATGCTCATAATATTGATTACCAATATACCTTCAATTACATATAAATGAGTCAATGGACTTACCAGGAGACCGCAAAGGCGGCTCTATGTCACTGCTGGATTCCTGTGGGCTCACCACACCAACTCTCTCTATGAATGATATAGATATATATTATGAAACACATTTGGGATATCACTAAATCACATCTGTCTCGAATTTTACGATTAATCAACTTGAAAATGTGAAGAATAGAGCAGTCATTACACCAGAAAATGCTTGATTGAATCAAGGGGATTCTGTTAAAAATTCTGTATTGAACATATGTTTAATTTCAGACTATATTAGACATCAAAATCATCTCATACGATGCTATTGCATATGTAAATATACCCATTGATCAATGTTCTTAAAAGAATACACACAAACCACATTTTGAAGAGCAGCTGTTGACAAATCTAAACAAACACATGTAGCACATCGAGCCATTTGTGCAATGTACAGTAATCTTGTTTAGGACACAACACATATTTATCACAATACAAAACAAAATTGATTATTACAAATATGTAATCATGGTGCTGTTAGAGTATGCTGATATCTATAAAGTAACTCCAACAGTGAATATGTGAATTATATATCAATATTGTTTAATCCAAAGAATGTAAAGATGAATGAATCTATTTTGTCTTAAAGGGACACTGACATGATTAATTTAAATCATTGATTTCTCTGTTCAAACTGTTCAAAATGATTTAACATTGACTCCTATTATAATTTGAATGTTGCTAAATTTTAATCTTAAAGGCAGATAAGCAATATTGGATTCAATAAATATTGTTTGTTGAAGGTATCCACCAATCATCCATAAAAACCCAGGTTGGTCAACCAAAATTGAGATGCAGATAAACGTACATTCTTGATTTTAAAATACATTTAGCAATAGAATATGTCACATATGATGATAGTATTATATTTAAATGTTTATTAATATTTCATACTCTATCTGAATGACAACATTAATAATTGTAGCTCAGTATCCCTTTAATATAAAATTAAATTGATTTGACAATGTTGGTGTTAATGAATTCTCTACTCCATATGTTGATGTAATGAATGGTATTGAGCATGCAATTCAAATCTAATATGTTATTTAAGTATATCCGAAGAATTATTTAAATTTTCATCTATTAAAGGGACATTACATATAAATATTGAACAATGTGGATTTAGTATGTAATGTTCTGTCCATGTTTCTAAGACAAATGTCAATTAAAATGAGACATACCATACTGTGACAAGCCCTGGCTTGAGGATCCAGCAGCAACATCCATATCTGTAATATATTAAATGAGGATTGCATATCATTAATGCAAATCATGCCATGTTTAAAATCTTTACATTATTAACAAATCAATTTAAAACTATTAATCCTTTGGTAGTCCCATGAGTTAATTGTTTCCTCAATTAAATTCATGATAAATATATCCTGGACTCTTATTTTCAATCAGTTGTGTTGTTTACTGTATCTTTAATAATTTTTTGGTGTTATTTCATAATCATCAATTGATGGCCATATGTTATAATTTATTTGTATTCTTCGTTTTTTATTAGCTATAATATTGAAAATAAGAATACTGTATTCTTCACTAATATAATAATTCACATTTAATTTTGACCAACATGTGTAAAGCAATGCCACTTACAGCAAAGCCATGTTAACGTGGATGAGAAATTCCATTTTTGCGATCATTGCGCAATGATTCCAAGCGGAATTACGCATCCGTCATTTGACCAAAATGTATAAAGCAATGCCACTTACAGCAAAGCCATGTTAACGTGGATGAGAAATTCCATTTTCGCGATCATTGCGCAATGATTCCAAGTGGAATTACGCATCCGTCATTTGACCAACATGTATAAAGCAATGCCACTTACAGCAAAGCCATGTAAACGTGGATGAGAAATTACATTTCCGCTCTGTGACGCATATTCTGTAGAGCGCAAGAAACATCATTCCTATTTCATGTGTCACTAATCTAAAATCAGATATCTAAACATCATATGTAGTGTATGTTGTGAGATCTGTATAGGTTTAGTATCTGACTATATACACATATTTGGATAAAAATAACAAATATTAAGATATTATATGAAGTTGGATAATTACCTTGTTCAGATTCTCTATCTCCTCCCAGGCCACCGGACGGAGAAGCATCTGCCCTGGCCCCCGTGTCAGGACTTTCAGATCCCGCAGCTGGGAGGGACGAAGAGGAGGTCGAGGATGGCGAGGATCGAAATCTTTTGGGGACCCGGAGATTGATGAGCTCGCATAAAGTCACCTCATAAGGGAGTAGGTACAGTTTCCGCGGGGCCTCTCTTTTGCCACCTCTTTTACGGGCTTGTACCCAGTCCCTTATGAGGTTGACTTTTTTGGATAACCGCAACCTCATATCTCCGAATCTCCTCGTGATCTGATCCTGGGTCCTCTGGACGTCACACACCAATCTAACCGCATTGGTGATAGACTCCCAGAGGGCCTTCTTAACAGGCGCATCTGTCAACCTCCTCTTGTTCCCAAACAGCTGGGGATAAAAGTCCTTGACGGCGTGGACCAGTGCAGCGCTCTCCTCCTTGGTGAACCTGGGAACTGACATGCCTGCTGGGTTTTCCAAAATATATATTATTATAATATATACTGCCTGCAGGCATTAGAGAACTGACAAAGATGGCAACGTGTAATGGACTTTTATATGGTGAAGTAAACATGAGATGCACCATGGGACAAGTTATCTGTACATCTGATTGGATAAAAGTTTGAAATATTGTTATAATGTCTGTGAGACCATCCTGACTCAAGTTGTGTTTGTGTGATGAACTCGGATTGGCCGTTCCTTAATGTTTCATATCTTAGTAACTTCCTTACACATACCGCTTGGTGGTGCTGTTACTTCATTTTTCATGTAGACTTATTTGTAACTCATGGGCCTGTCATGCGGATATGTGTGACGCAGATTTAATATCCGTGATCTGTTAAATATTAATGATTAAATCCTCTTTAAAATCTAATACTGTCACATTATTAAATGTTGTAGACATTTCTCGGTTTAATAACGGTCTGTTTCTTTAATACAAATACACATTTAATATTGTATGTCTTTATTGTTCTTAAAATAAATTTGTTGACTTATTGAGAATTATTGACATTGCTCTATTAAATGTCTTTATAATGCACATTGATTGTGTGCTATTGCGTGACATTAGACTAATGTTTAAAGATGCTAATCTGGTGTTTCAAGATGCGTTTCCCACGCAATATTTCTTAATGTTCAAATTCAGGTTAGAATGTCATTAACTTTGATAATCTGTTTATAAATGTTAAACTACATGTTTGTTTGTTATTAGCAAATAAACCTCGAGCTTGTATTTCTCTGAAGTGCTCATATATGTTATTGTGCAATGGCGTCTTTATTTTTAAATAGACATTACAAACAAACAATTGTATCAAATGATCTGTAGAGATAGAAGATTGTTTAGACTTTAAAATGTAAATCAATTTCTCTTAGTATTTATATATCCTCAACAGAAGAAATTTCAATGCACATGGTTGAGCCAATCACATAAGGCATCTCTGTGCATCCACCAATCTTCATCTACTGAGCCGATCTCGATATGCTTTTCAAGCAAAGTATGTCAAGATAGGAAGATAAGTAAATACACTATTTAAAGCTCTTAAAAGGACACTGTCCAAACAAATTTAGCATTGGTGATTCAGATTGAGCATGAAATGTTAATCAACTTTATAATTTAATCCGATTATCAAATGTTAACAATTATCTTGTTATCTTTCTTTGCAAATCAATAATGATATTTTATATTACGGACAATTGTTTCCAAAAAACCTGGGTTGTCCTTGACGATTGTTGGATCAATTATTCCAAACAAAACAAGCAAGTTCTGTCCAGAGTACTGAAGCAAATAAATTATCTTTTTAATGCCTTTATTTTAAAGTAATGATAGCAACATCACAAGGAGCATTCATAATACAAGACAATTTTTAAAGTTGCTTAAAATAGAATACTCATTCAGAATGTATAAATCATTAATTTTTAAACTGTCTACCTTTAAGTATATTTTTAGTTCATGTCCCTTTAAAGAAACATTTCACAATAATGCTTAAAATATCAGAAACCTAGGCACCTTCTTTTTGCTAAATTAGTCTAACATATGAGTAAATCAAATTTAGATTAACTTCTAGATTGTTTTACACACTGACTGAAATATATTTATTAAAGGAGGTATTTTTGAGCCTTCAGCTTAGAGGGACATTAAGCTATATGTTATGTATGCATTTTGTATAATATTCGAATATTTGACCAACTTAATATGTTTTGTTATTCAATCATTATATTGTAATTATATATATTCTTGGATTAAATACATATCTACATAGGCTATTTTGATGCTGATTGTTGGTTGCATATAGATGCCTTATGTAATTGACTAAGATATGTGCATTGATGTATTTTTTGAAAAGTATATTTAAAGACTGAATGTAATTCTATATTACTTTATAAATATGTTTAAATTCTTTTATGATATTTTTAAAAATCTATACACAATATACTTTGTGAATGTCCCTTTAAGGACCCAAACATTTGGAATGTTGATTTAACATTGACAAAATAAACTAAAGGGGACTTAAAATTATATATAGATATTTGATGTCTAACCCAAGAGGTAAGATTTTTAAAAATACATAATATTACTAACTATAGTTAAATGACTCCACTAGAAAATTACATAGATTAACCTGGCATCCAATAACTAGCTTGTGAAAAATATCAAGTTAAATGACCTACCATTTATACAAGTAAAGTTTTAAATAATTTATCAAAAAAATGTTTAGAGATACCTAAGGAAGATACAAGATCTTATAAAATTAATTTTACATTCAACAACACTGTCACTTTAATGTAATTGAACCACTTCCCCTTCTTAAAAGTTAAAAAAAAAATTTTTTGACTACATATCCAAAATTAATTTAATATCTACAATTTTCAAAAGAAAAGCATCGAAGGATCTCACTCCCCAATTAATGTTATAAAAGATAGTTTAATGTAATATTCTCGGAATCAGTTGATTTTCTAATATTAATGCATTATTTGATCTTATGCATGTGCTTGTCAAATAGCCAACTACCAGTCATGGGAGTCAAACTTTTTTTTATTGACAGATTATATTGATATTTATTATAATCTGTTCAAAAGAATGTATTTAATAATAAAATGTTTATTATTAACATGTAAAAATAAAAAATAAAAAAAGTTTATTGAAAAAATAAAAATATTCCTGGAAGTCATCAGATGCCAATCTGAAATGACAAATAAAAAAATGGAACAAAGTTAATACACACGTTGTCAAATATTCATAAAATACATTTACAATCATCTTGTGTCTATGCTCTAACTTTGTTCAGCATTTTTTAAAGATATTTATTAAATTGATTTAAAAAAAAATACAAAACATACACCATTATATTGTTGAATCAAAATTCTATTTAAATATCCAAATTTCTAATTATACATAATAATGTATATCACATTTCAACAATATATGTATGCTGAACATAAATGTAATATTTCATGTCCATTCAAATACCTCTATATCAACTATAATATGTATTCCTTTTTCTGATTGTGATCCCTAAATATCTAATGATGAAAAAGTATGACTAATGTATGTAAGCTAACAATAATCAACATTCTTCCTGTGATTCTTAACTAGCATGCACCAACCTGGATAATGCATGGTCTTTGAAAGTCAATTCAGGGGTAAACAGTTGATCTTCAATAGGTGTCTTATTCATCAGTTCATTAAATAGAGGACTGGGAAATACCATCTAAAAAAGTAAAATCATCTAAGTGTCTGATTGTGATCCCTAAATATCTACTAAAGAACTAAATATGACTAATGTATGTAAGCTACTAATATTCAACAGTCTTCACTAGCATGCATTGGTACACCAACCTGGACAATGCATGGTCTTTAAAAGTCAATTTAGGGCTAAACAGTTGATCTTCAATAGGTGTCTTATTCATCAGTTCATTAAATAGAGGACTGGGAAATACCATCTAAAAAAGTAAAATCATCTAAGTGTCTGATTGTGATCCCTAAATATCTACTAAAGAACTAAATATGACTAATGTATGTAAGCTACTAATATTCAACAGTCTTCACTAGCATGCATTGGTACACCAACCTGGACAATGCATGGTCTTTAAAAGTCAATTTAGTGCTAAACAGTTGATCTTCAATAGGTGTCTTATTCATCAGTTCATTAAATAGAGGACTGGGAAATACCATCTAAAAATTAGAAAATCATCTAAGTGTCTCCAATAGGATGTCTCCACAGCCTTATTCTATCAAATAGTTTGCACTTACCATGTGAACATGTCTTTGTATGGTTTTCAAGGTCATCAGAATTGAAAGATAATGCCAGACATGATCCCATTGGTATACTTCAATTTCAATCTTGGCTTTTTCCCACTGTCAGTCTGGGCAATCTTCACTGTCAGGCTTCTAATTGTTCCCTTTCAGTCTTTAGATTAAGTCATCTCCCTAATGGAAGAAATATTTTAAATAAAATTCATACAAGTGTGTGAATCAGTTCTGTAGCCCTCTCCCACCCCCCATTTCATAATAAATTTCTGTCACTAGCTTACTAAGTGTGTGTATCAACTTGTGTTATTTTCTATCAAGTGTGAAGATGAGTCATATTGAGCAGAACAAACCTCTAATGTGTGACATTGAACCATAGTCATTCTAGAGGATCCCTTTCTGAGTATGTACATTTTAAGTAATGTGTAAACTAAATACTATTTTTGAAAATGTATGCCATATGATGTATTTGTGTACAATTCATGCCAGCAACAGTACATAAATTTCTACTTACCATCTGATGTCCTCTTTAAAAACCAGGTGGCAAAGACTCGCTACAGGACCCAATGCCCAGAGCATCACCTATATTAATAAATGAAAACATTTTAACATTTGATGAACAATCCTAACATGTTTGCACAATTCTCTACTTGTCATTTCCCTAGAGTTCACATCTATTGAAAATACTACAGTCTAACTTATATTCTTTACCGTCTAAAGTGGCGGTTGATGACGTCTGCTCTGACATCGAGTCCCTCGTCCTGGAATTCCCCCTCTAGAACAGGATCATCCTCCTCATCTCTGAGGAGGTCTCTGTCCACCGGGACGGCCTGCAGCATCCCAGCCCGCTGTGCAATATTATGCAGGACGCTACAGGCTACAACAATCTTAGCCACCTTCTTTGGGTTGTACTGGAGTGCTCCTCCAGAACGGTCCAGGCACCTGAATCTCATCTTCAGGAGCCCGAACATCCTTTCAACCACCGCCCTGGTTCTCTTATGAGCCCTATTGTAGCGCTCCTCAGACACATCAGTCGGGCTACGCAAGGGGGTAATGAGCCAAGGCCGGCTCATGTACCCAGAATCACCTATAAATTATGAACAGAACATAATTCAAACAGAATCCTTAAAATAGTATATTGTTTTAAAAATAAATTTGGGTACACGATAATCCATATACAAAATTTTTTTCATAAAAATCCAAAAATCAAGTTCTATATTATTCTGTATCTTCCCATTTCAGCTAAGACATGCTACATATGCGTATTTCTCCTAAACCAAACCTTGTGTAAAATGCTAAATACATGGTTACATTGCATTCTCTATCTGAGCATTTAAGGTAAGACATGCTACATATCTGCATTGAACTAAAAGTACACATTAGCGGAAAGAGACAATGACATGGTTAAATTGCATGAGCTAATATCTTCCCATTTCAGCTAAGACATGCTACATATGCGTATTTCTCCTAAACCAAACCTTGTGTAAAATGCTAAATACATGGTTACATTGCATTCTCCGAGCATTTAAGGTAAGACATGCTACATATCTGCATTGAACTAAAAGTAGACATTAGCGGAAAGAGACAATGACATGGTTAAATTGCATGAGCTAATATCTTCCCATTTCAGCTAAGACATGATACATATGCGTATTTCTCCTAAAACAAACCTTGTGTAAAATGCTAAATACATGGTTACATTGCATTCTCTGAGCATTTAAGGTATGACATGCTACATATCTGCATTTAACTAAAAGTAGACATTAGCGTCGGAAAATAAGAAATGGTTAAATTGCATCCTATAGCTGAACATGACGCTAACATTTTAAAACTACAGTGGCAATTGTCAAACTAATTAACCATGTTGTGCACAAATACTCACCAACGAGATAACCAGGGGGCATTTGTCTTTCCTCAAACTGTCTCCACAGGGACGACAGAGAGAGGATGCGGGCATCATGACAAGCACCTGCAAAATTCGCACACACATGCATAATCCTCATCCGTGCGTCACAAACATACTGCACGTTGAGGCTATGAAAAAGTTTGCGATTTCTGAAGGGCAAGTCATCAATTGGAGCACGCAGCGCAATGTGGGTACAATCTATGGCTCCCAAGACATTGGGCAATTGAGCAATATCAAAGAATTCCCGCTTCAGGGCGCCTCCAATCACCATCATTCTGTGGGAATCCTATGTATTGCTTACTGATACGTACCATGGCGTCCAGAAAGTTATCAAACACCACAGAGAATGTACCTTGAGCCAGGCCATGCATGTACAGTTCTCCGGATTGAAAACTCCCGGAGGCCAGGACGTATAGACAGCTTAGCATCTTACTCATGGTGGGAACAGCAGTCCTTATTCTTATACGTGGCTCCAAATGAGGTTTAAGAAGATCGTAAAGGCCAATGAGCTGTTCGCGATCGAGCCGATACTTATCAAAAACCTCAAAGTCACTCATGTTTTCCAAGGTGGGTCTCACCCTGTAGACACGAGGACCTCGAACCAGACGACCCCTTCGTCTTGGTCTGAGTCGCCGAGGCTGCCTGATTCGACCAACAGCTAGTTCGCCAATAGCAGCACCAGCAGCGTCTACCATGTCATCGTCATCCATCTTTCAAAAGAGCGTAACAAGGTAAGCACTTTATCTGATGTGGATCACAAGTGATGCATTGGCCATGTTGTTTGTGGGATTTATAGTACAATTAGTCCAATGGTAGTGAGTTTGTAATGATTGCTGATTGTATTCACCTATTTGTATGTGAGCGGCGCGAATGCTTTCACAGTGGGCGTTTATTTGTTGTTTGCTGAAATGTTAGTTTCAAACAATGATTCTCAATGTGAAAGTGTCAAATATCACACATACAGTGCATGTTTGTAATGTTTGATTATATGCGTAATCAATATTTCTTAAACGCGATCTTATAGTAACAAGCACACGTCGAGGCTAACATGAATGAAAGTGCATAGTTGTGTATAATGTGCATCGAATGTGATCGATCAATGTTGCTGCAACATTGTTTGTAAACGATAAAGTAACATCTGCCATCTGTAGTATTGTATATATAAGTGATTGTCGAGATGTCAATATTGTACGCGTCCCTTTAAAATCGCAATAATAATTACGAACTTCCCGTCTGCCATCTGTAGTATTGTATATGTAAGTGATTGCCGAGCTGTCAATATTGTACGCGTCCCTTTAAAATCGCAATAATAATTCAGAACTTCCCGTCTGCCATCTGTAGTATTGTATATATAAGTGATTGCCGAGCTGTCAATATTGTATGCGTCCCTTTAAAATCGCAATAATAATTCCGAACTTCCCGTCTGCCATCTGTATTATTGTATATATAAGTGATTGCCGAGCTGTCAATATTGTATGTGTCCCTTTCAAATCGCAATAAGAATTCCGAACTTCCCGTCTGCCATCTGTAGTATTGTATATATAAGTGATTGCCGAGCTGTCAATATTGTATGCGTCCCATAAAAATCGCACTAATGCTGAATAACTTCCGGCTGTCATCTGTAGTATTGTATATATAAGTGATTGCCGAGATGTCAATATTGTATGCGTCCCTTTCAAATCGCACTAATGCTGAATAACTTCCGGCTGTCATCTGTAGTATTGTGTATATATAAGTGATTGCCGAGATGTCAATATTGTATGCGTCCCTTTCAAATCGCACTAATGCTGAATAACTTCCGGCTGTCATCTGTAGTATTGTGTATATATAAGTGATTGCCGAGATGTCAATATTGTATGCGTCCCTTTCAAATCGCACTAATGCTGAATAACTTCCGGCTGTCATCTGTAGTATTGTGTATATATAAGTGATTGCCGAGATGTCAATATTGTATGCGTCCCTTTCAAATCGCACTAATACTGAATAACTTCCGGCTGTCATCTGTAGTATTGTATATATAAGTGATTGCCGAGATGTCAATATTGTATGCGTCCCTTTCAAATGGCACTAATACTGAAGAACTTCCGGCTGTCATCTGTAGTATTGTATATATAAGTGATTGCCGAGATGTCAATATTGTATGCGTCCCTTTCAAATCGCACTAATGCTGAATAACTTCCGGCTGTCATCTGTAGTATTGTGTATATATAAGTGATTGCCGAGCTGTCAATATTGTATGCGTCCCATAAAAATGACACTAATACTGAATAACTTCCGGCTGTCATCTGTAGTATTGTATATATAAGTGATTGCCGAGCTGTAAATATTGTATGCTTTCCATTCAAATGGCACTAATACTGAATAACTTCCGGCTGTCATCTGTAGTATTATATATATAAGTGATTTGCGATCTGACAATATTTCTTAATTGTCCCATTGAAATTTCCATAATAATGCTGTTCCAAACTGTTGTTTACGTATATGTTGTATTGTAGTATTGAGTGTTAAAGTTCCTAAAGGGGCGGTACAGTGGTGAATCTGTGATGTGTATGGTTGAATCTTCTAATGACGTCATGATATTATTAACCTGCCTATGTAGTTCTGAAATCCTCATTGTGTTGTTGTATTGTGCTACATTGTTATTGTGTGATGAATAAAATCTAAATGTGTGCTTTGTGGTTGCGTGATGGGTGATGCGTGTTATGTACATATACGTATATATTGTGATTGTGTCCCACATATGCTGACTTCTATATAGCGGTCTGGCATTGTTGTTCCTTCCCATAAAGTGACATCTGTAATCTGGTGTAATGATGTTCTTGTTGTACGTAATTCCTAATGGTTTCTGGTGATGGAATAATGATGTTAAAAGTACAGTAAAATCCATATGTTGTGTTTTGTGATTCCTCTAGAGAATGTAATGTGTTTTTCCCCCATCATTTGAATGCACATGTATGAGTGAATGTTAAAAGTAATATATGTGCATCCATGAGTGATCATGTGTTAAGCCTATGTAGATATGCAGTTGCTGAAAGCATATGAGTTGAATAACTGAAATGCAATAATAAAGGTAAATGAGAGGTGTTTCCCATTGTGTACTGTTTGTGAATCCAGAAATGTTTAATGAATTTGTTTTAAAGTTTAAATGTAATTTTATTTAAATAATAATGTGTTACTAGTGATGTTGATTTGTAGTTGATGTAATCTAAAAGTGTGAGAAAAATTTAATGGTGTTGTGAATATTCAATAATTACAATCCATAAATCCACCATAGGGAAATAGTCATTTCTTGATCTATTTATCATAGCTGGGTCTAACGCATAAAATCATGTTTTTTCTAGCGCTGGTATTTGGAGTTTTTCTGTCTACGCTATTTGCGTGCGTTAGGGAAATGAGGGTTTCGCGTGCACGAGCACGTCTTCCCAATAGAAGTCAATGGAGGCTCTAAAAAAAATTTTTTTTTTTTTCTAAGACTGGTTTTCCTCGTAAAGTGAGTGACGTCCTGAGCTTGTGTGAAAAAGTAACAAAATCGTGTTCTTTTTGTAATAAATAAATATTTTTTGTATGTCATGTGGTGTATATTGTTTGTATGCATCGATGAGTGTATTTTGTGATAATGTTATTAGTTAGATGTAGGTATATGAGGGTCTTTTCCCGTGTGTCAATGTAAGTCAATGGGAAAATGGATTTGTGTTGTTTTTTTTCAAACACCCGAGATCTCGCAACTTTAATCCTTTGTATTTTGATGAAAAATTATTAAATATGAAAAATAAACATAGTGTAGTGTTTGTATGACTGTAAGTGTAGTTTGTGTAATATTTTTTATTTGATTCGTGGATGTTTTTTTTTGTCGGTATATGTTTACTACTGGGTCTGAGGTGTCGGTAGAAATTTCAGCGTTAGGTGATTTTGGAGTGTCGGTAAATAAACTCTAAATACCGGAGTCCGTAAGAAACCCGCGTTAGGGGCCTCTAGCGCTGGTTTTCACGGCTAACGCCGAACTCTAAATCTAGGCCTTAGATTGCAAAATGACTATTATCAAAATGTTAGGTCCCTGTAAAATATCAATATATAAAAACACCAATCTAGAAATATTTAGTTTATTTATTTGAGAGATTACTAGAGCATACATAGAGAATGTATGTATTATATTGTAACAGGGGCGGCGTCATTGCAAATGATGGCCCTTGATTGGTTTGAAATCTGACAATTGTTGGGGATGGGATGTGGGTGTATTCCCAGTAGCATAGCCCTATATAAGGAGGTTAAGAATTGTGTAAAAACATGCCTGAGGAAACAGTATATCTGAGAAACGCGTTGCATGCATTCCTTATGTATAATATACATTTTTAAACACAGAGATGAGTGGTACTACTTTTTATATTTTTTAATAAATTTCCTTTTTTACCAAATCCACTCCTAGTGTTATGTATAATACTTCCTTTTGCTATGCTACTTTAGAGTACTAACACTCTGACACCCAACCTTCCGTTATTCTACCTTGGAACAGCTAGCTGGATTGCTGTGAAATCCAGCCTGTCTCTATGGGCATAATTGATTGCCTTTACCACATGTGAGTATCCTGTGTATATTGGGGTATTGTTGTGGTTTCAATCACCATTGATCTGCACCAAAAGAGCTAAATGCCCTTTTAAGGGCAATGCCCATCCAAATGCCGTTTTCAGGGCAATGGTTAGGCTTAGGTTTATTTAGATAGGTTTTTATTTGGGGGTTTGGTTGGGTGGGTGGGTTTTACTGTTGGGGGGGTTGTTTGCATTTTTTAGTGTAGGCTAGGGTTTTTTTTATTTTTTGGGGGGGGGTTATTTTTATAGGGCTATTAGATTAGGAGTAATTCGTTTTTATTTTTAATTATTTTGTTTTTTATTTTTTGTAGTTTAGTGTTTATTTTTGTAATTTAGATAATTGTATTTTATTATTTTATTTTATTTTATTTTATTGTAATGTTAGGTTTTAGTGTAAGGCAGGTTACGTTTTATTTTACAGGTAATTTTGTATTTATTTTAACTGGGTAGTTAGTAAATAGTTAATAACTATTTACTAACTAGTCTACCTAGTTAAAATAAATACAAACTTACCTGTGAAATAAAAATAAAACCTAAGCTAGCTTCAATATAACTATTTGTTATATTGTAGCTATCTTAGGTTTTATTTTATTGGTAAGTATTTAGTTTTAAATAGGAATTATTTAGGTAATAATTGTAAGTTTTATTTTGATTTATTTTAATTATATTTCAGTTAGGGGGTTAGGGTTACATTTAGGCTTAGGGTTACGTTAGGGTTAGGGTTACGTTAGGGTTAGATTTAGGGGTTAATATATTTATTTAGTGTCAGTGATGGGGGAGGCCAGAGGTTTAGGGGTTAATAATTTTAGTATAGTGGCGGCGACATTGAGAGTGACAGATTAGGGGTTAATAACTGTAATGTAGGTGGCGGCGATATCGGGAGTGGTAGATTAGGGGTTAATAGTTTTATTTAGGTGGCGGCGATGTTAGGGGCAGCAGATTAGGGGTTAATAACATTATGTAGGTTGCGGGAATGTTAGGGGCAGCAGATTAGGGGTGTTTAGACTTGTTTTTTATGTTAGGGTATTAGGTTTAAACATAACTTTTTCTTTCCCCATAGACATCAATGGGGCTACGTTATGGAGCTTTTGTGGATCGCAGGTGTAAGGCTTTTTTAGCTGACTCTCCCCATTGATGTCAAAACACTGCTTGTATTTGCGTGAGGTATGGAGCTCAACGCAACCATATCGCCCGTGCAAGCCGGGTTTTACAAAACCTGTAATAGCAGCGCTATAGGGAGGTTAAATACCGTCGCTTTTTGTGGCCGTCGTTAATTTCCCTATAGCGCTCAAAACTCGTCGTAATCTAACTGAATCTTAGCTGTGAAATAAAAATAAAACCTAAGCTAGCTACAATATAACTATTAAGGTATTATTTAGTTAATAATTGTAAGGTTTATTTAGCTTTATTTTAATTATATTTAAGTTAGGGAGTGTTAGGCTAAGGGTTAGGTTAGGGTTAGATTTAGGGTTACGTTAAGGTTAGGGGTTAATATATTTATGTAGAGTTAGTGATGTGGGAGGTCAGAGGTTTAGGGGCTAATAATTTATTTTAGTATATTTTGTTGTGGGGGCTTGCGGTTTAGTGGTTAATAGGTTTATTATAGCGGTGGCGTGGGTGGACGGCAGATTAGGGGTTAATAATCTTTAAATAGTGTTTGTGATGTGGGAGGGCGGTGGTTTAGGGGTTAATAGGTATATTATAGTGGCGACAATGTCGGGGAACGGCGGAATAGGGGTTAATAATTGTATTTAGTGGCGACGATGTCCGGAGTGGCAGATTAGGGGTTAATCATTTTATTTTAGTGTTTGCGATAAGGGAAGGCCTTGGTTTAGGGGTTAATAGGTAGTTTATGGGTGTTAGTGTAATTTTTAACACTTTAGTTATGAGTTTTATGCTACAGCTTTGTAACGTAAAACTCATAACTTCTGACTTTAGATGGCGGTACGGATCTTGTCAGTATAGGGTGTACCGCTCACTTTTTGGCCTCCCATGCAAACTCGTAATACCGGCACTATGGGAGTCCCATTGAAAAATGACTTTTTTAAAAGTGCGGTACTGACGTTGCATGACGGCCAAAAAGGTGTGCGGTACACCTATACCAACAAGACTTGTAATAGCATAACAATGCTTTTTCACTCATAACTCAAAACTCGTAATCTAGCTGATAGTTTTTTAAACCTTGAAGAAGGGTAAAGAAAGACACCTGGTTTACACCATTCTTTAGCAATCATATCAGACACAGCATCAGGTATAGGGAAAATCTCAGGGAGATTGACAACAGTTTTATATGCTGAATTTACAGGGTTTATCATTAGAAGGTTTAGCGTCTTCAACCCCTAAAGTGACTAAGACTTCCTTCAAAAGAGAATGAATATGTTAAATTTTAAATAAAAAGGAGGAATTACCAGGTTCTATGTCCAATGAGGGAGCCTCACTGTTAGAGGACTCAATCATTTATATATACTTCAGGTATTTTGTAGGTCAGTACTTATATTACTATTAGAAGCCGTGGGGTATTTATTTTTTGTGCTGTCCTAGGCACTCAAAATTCTGCTGCCCCCCCCCCCCCCGCAAAGGTTTTAGGCCTTTTTTCCACTTAATATTTTTTTGGATCAGTGCGTAAAATGTTTTTGTTTTGTTTGTTTTTTCATAACAATTCAAAAGAAAATGGGCTAGCAAAACACTTGCATACAGGTGGGTTGGATTGCATGCATCTCTCACTGAGAGAAGGGAGAGAAAAAAAGGGGAGGGAAAAAAGAGAGGGAAAGGAAGGCAGGAAGGGAGGAAGAGAGAGAAAAGTGGTGAAGGAAAGAAAGGAGTGAAAGAAAGGAGCAAGGGAGGAAGTTGAGAGAAAGAAGGGAGGGAGGGAAAGAAGGGAGGGAGTGAGTTGAGGGAGGAAGGGAGGGAGAAAGGGAAAGAAGGGAGAGAGGAAGGGAGGGAAAGAAGAATATACTTTGAAACAATCACTGCCATTTACATGCAACAACATACAGTAATTACCATCATTCAAGTAATTAAACTTTTTAAGTGTCCATTTACTATTTACTCCATGGGCTCATGAATGCAGAGAAAGCTAGCTATTAGTAGCTAACATACATTAGCGCTGAGAGTTTATGATTAGACATCACAAGCTGATCTAAGCAGTGCACAGACGCATCCAGTCTGTTAGCTACTAAAACCTGCAATAAGCACTGTACTTGCAGACCCACCACAGCTGACAAGGGAAGGCAGCATATCGGCACAAGGTCTTCTCCTCCAGCCTCACCTTGGAAGCATATCCCCGGACAAGTTTCTCACCAATAACGCTTCCACTGCAAAAATGCCGACGGCTCTAAATGAAGCAACGGTTTAAAGGAGCACTGCCTGTAAAGAGTGACCTTAATTAGCACATGTGCCTTGTCTTCTCTGTAAAAGCCTACACTTTATCGCTCACTGTACTGTGTGCTGGATTTTAGAGAGAGGATTGGACAGATGTGCTGCCCCTCCCAAATCTTCTGCCCTAGGCACTGGCCTTGTTGGCCTAGGCCATAATACGCACCTGAGTAGAAGGTAAAATCTGAACTGATCTTTTTAGCTTATTTGAAGGCGGTAGTGCAGCTAGGGCCTTCATAATGGCAGTAGTTATAAACTTTTGCTGGAAGTATGCCATCTGCATCCATCTGTAAAGAGGAGACAGTAGGTGCATTAGTACACAATGAAATATCATTAGATTGATCGGTATGCAATAAAAAATCTAAGCATGAAAATAAATTGAAGGACCTACTTCAATTGTTTTACAATAAGTACACTTAGCTTTGGTAGAAAGGTGATAAACAGAATCAGTTCCTATGGTAAACTTTATGGTCAGATTGGTGCTGCTCCATTATGGAGAAAAATGTAATTAAAAAATGAGATGCAATAATTACACACATAATACAAAAGTGTTTATTATGGCACAAAAATGAAATTACTATAGATGCGCACCTAAAGGTACGAAAAAAATGGTGCGCGAAACAAGCACATAACTATGCGCAGGAACACACGCTTGTGTGCAGGTGTGTGGGAAAAAAACTGTACGCTAACCCGTCACATAAATATGTACCGATTTGAATGCACTTGTGTAAGAATTTTTTTGGTTCAAAAGAATAACAAGTGGAATAGTAAGAATCTGTCCCTGGGCCATACATACACAAAGCTGTGTCTATATAAAAAAAATACAAAATATACATATATCGATAGACACTCATCCACTAATAGCAGACAGCCAAACCAGTACTGAAACATGTCAGCAGAGTTAATGGAATAGGAGTATAATGTCGATCTGTAAAGGGAGGCAGAAGATGAATCCCTGCGACTGAATTTACAGAGAGCCCATGAAAGATTTCCCGTGAGGTGAAAACATGGTGTCATGATGCAGAACTCCCTTCACCTCCCTCTGAAGCACTTTTCGTTGAAGAAATCAATCACATCATCATGCTTTAACCACCTCCAACGAAGGCAAAGTTTAAAACTGAGGTATGTGTGAGGTGTTTTTTTACGCATTTGAGGTTTGGGAAACTTTGCCTTCTCCTGGTAGGAATGTATATCCCATACGTAACAGCTTGTGGACTCTCACCACCTATATGAAAGAAATAAAGTTTTACTGAAACAAACTCAGTTTATGTATGGACTTTGGCTGCTTTCTCACTATAACGGCAGAGTAAATTAGTTAAGAGCACTACATATGGTCTGGCATAGAGAGAGGAGGGAGAAGAGGGGAGAGGTAGCGAGAGATAGCACATTTTCACCATATTAGAGTACCCTGTTTGTTTAATTCTTTATTCACCATTTCAGAAATTAACAATTGTCCAACACTTTAGTATTGCATTGCTGGGGACTACAAAATTCACAGGACTTCCAGTAACCAAGTAAGGATATGCTACAACATTAAGTTAAAGGATAGTTTCTCCCCAGAGAAACAGGGTCAACCGGAAACTAAAACCCTGACTACTCATCTGAGGACTAGTAAAATGAGGCATACACCTCTACCATCAGAGGGGAGACTGAAAGATCACACTAGGTCAAAGATCCTGGAGTAAAGGCTACTTCAGAAATTAGTATATAGTTGTGCTTAGCCTTAGGAGACATAGCAAACTTCAACACAATGAACCTCTCCTGAGAGAGATTAAATTTCCCAGACTGAAACGCTGGAGACCCCTAGGCCCTAAATGACAAACCTTGAGGTTACTTAGCACATCCAATGCATAACTGGGACAGTGTACACACTGACACAAAATAGCAGAAAATGCATAAATGCTAGGAGTAGGCAGTAACAACTTGCATATCTTCCAGCACTAGCTATGGACCCAGCAGAGTCCTAAAGTTGAATTAAAGGGATATGAAACCCAACATTTTTCTTTCATGATTCAAATTAGAGAATGTAATTTTAAACAACTTTCCAAATTAAAGTGATGGTAAATTTTGTGTGATAACTTTAAATGAGCAATCTTAGGCCTAGATTTGGAGTTTGGCGTTAGCCGTGAAAACCAGCGTTAGAGGCTCCGAACGCTGGTTTTAGGCTAACTCCGGTATTTGGAGTCACTCAAAATAGGGTCTAACGCTCACTTTTCAGCCGCGACTTTTCAATACCACAGATCCCCTTACGTAAATTGCGTATCCTATCTTTTCTTTTTCAAAATGTTTTTATTAAGAGACCCATGATACAGGTTAGATCAACAAAACATGAAAATTACAATGATAATAATCCCATAATCAATCATACAGGAAAAAATACAATTTGCGAATAGTGCATCTTGGAATCTTGTTTTAAACTTTTACTTAACTAAAGAAAACCTAATAAGCCTATGCTAACAGTAGTAATACCATCTCAATGCTCAGCCTGTGGTGTGATCGTGTCTACCTGGGGACATCTTTCATAAATTGTACTCGAACATGGATAATGTCTGTCAGGGCTTTGTTTCAAGAGAACTCGTAATGTTGTCAAGCGGCCTGTTTTAGGGTGTATTACATTTAATATAATTTTCCCAAGTTATTTGGAGTTCTATAAATTGATCCCTCTTGCCTGTTAAAAAGGAACCATATTCTTCCAGTTCTATCAGGTCTGAGACCTTATTGCGCCAAGTGGCCACTGAGGGGACATCGAGAGATCTCCAATTTAGTGCAATTAAAACTTTTAAGCTGTTTCTCATAATTTTTAACAGGGGGGTAAAGTGGGGTTGGGGCAATTTAATAGATTTGTTCAACAACCAGACCAGGGGGTCCAGAGGGAGGATACATTGAAAAATTTGTTCTATCTCTGAGATCACTGAACGCCATAGCGAGTGGATCCGGGAGCACCACCACCACATATGACTCATTCCGCTACCATGGTGGCCACACCTCCAACAACGGTTATTGGATTTTGGGAAGAGTTTGTGGATTCTCCTAGGGGTCAGGTACCAGCCATGTAATATCTTATAGTTAATTTCTTTAATGGAGGCTGACATGGAGGCAGATTTGATATTGTGAAAGATGTTAGTAGCTGTCTGGGGTGTTATGATAACTCCTAGTTCCCTCTCCCACATTTCTATGGAGCGAGGCAAGTTACCTGAAGGCAGTTGGGTAATAATGTTGTAAATGTGGGAGAGGCAGTGCCTTACCGGAGGGGAAGATGTGTATAGTTTCTCAATATTGGTAAGCGGTCGCAACATGTTCAAACGCTGTGGGTGAGTTGTGAGATAGTGGTGCACCTTTCTGTATGAAAACCAGTTATTGGCCCAGCTCTGGCCAGAGTCTAGTAATAACTCTTGTGTTTTTATCTGTTCGTTATTAGTCAAGGACCACAGAGGGATGTCATGACTCTTGTTGAGAGTTCCCGCGTCTCTCGTCAGGGGAGGCAGGGTGAACTCGGCATTGTGGAGCAATGATGTTAAGGGGGCCTGGGCAAGAGGAAATATATGGGTTTGACTTATTAGTGGAATCCCATACTTTCAGGGTTTCTTGTGTGATCGGGTTTTTAATTAGTTTGAGTGATGTTTGGAAGCCTGGGTTCCAACACAAGGAGGGAAGATTAAAATCTGGGTTAAGTTTTTCTTCTATTGAAACCCACCTCTTGTGACTCCCGTGAATCCTCCAGTCAAGAACCCTCTGGAGGAATATTGATCTGTGGTACGAGTCAATATCAGGGACCCCCAGGCCTCCCTGAGTTGTGGAGCGGGACATCACGAGTTTGTTTATTCTAGGGGGTCGCCTATTCCAGATGAATGAACTAAACAGTTGTTGCATCTGAGGTATGTATGTGTTAGGGAGTTGGATGGGGATGGTCTGCATAATATATAGCAGTCTGGGGAAGGCATTCATTTTGATTGTGTTTATCCTCCCTAACCAGGATAAACGGTTCCTTGTCCAAGATGAAAGGTCCCGTACTAAAGCAGTTTTTATAGCTGAGTAATTCAGCTTGAACATTAGATCAAAATTATCTGCTAAATGAATCCCCAAGTATTTAAGGGAATCTTTGTTCCATCTGAATGGGCATATTTTAGAGATCACGTTCGCCAGTGGGGGGCTAATAGCCACTCCTAGCATTTCGGATTTGTCATGATTAATTTTGTAGTTGGAAAGAACTCGGAATGTCTCTAGCTCAACAAGTAGATGTGGGATTGACTCGGATGGGGTAGTTAAGGAAAACATGACGTCATCTGCGAAGAGTGACATCTTGTATTCTTCGTCTCCTACAGTCAGACCTCGTATGTTTTTATTAGACCTAATTTTGGTCGCCAATGTCTCAATAAGGCATGTGAAAAGTAAGGGGGATAGGGGACAGCCCTGCCTAGTGCCGTTTGTTATCTGGAACGGGGAGATAGAATTCCGGTTAAGGGCTATCCTAGCGCTCGGCTTGTTGTATAACGCAAGTATTCTATGTAGTGTCTTCTCCCCAAGACCGAAAGCCCTCAATGTTGCAGTAAGAAAAGGCCATCCCACTCTTTCGAAGGCCTTCTCTGCGTCTGTGGAAATCCAAAGTGAGGGAGTAAGATTAGTCTTAGCATGCCACAGTAAGTGCATATTATGCACTGTGTTGTCTCTCGCCTCTCGGTATGGTACAAAGCCAACCTGGTGTCTGTGGATGATGTGGGGTAAGATTAAGTTAAGTCTGTAGCAATGATTTTGGCAAAAAGTTTGATATCCGTATTTAAGAGGGAAATCGGTCTATAGTTAGGGGATGGACACAACAGGTTTATTTGGTTTTGGTATCAGAGCAATGTTGGCCTGTAAGGCCGACGGAGGGAAAGGTCTGTCCCTGGTCTATGCTATGGAAATAAGCCAGGAGGTGTGGTGTTAGCACGTCTCTGATGGATGTGTAGTAGGTGTTACCAAATCCATCTGGCCTGGGGATTTACCAGGTTTCAATGATTTTATGGCTAGTTTAATTTCGTCTGTGGAAATGGGAGCGTCTAAGTCGGCCTTCTGTTCTTCGCTAATTTGGGGTAAGTTTAGTTGAGATAGATAGTTTTGAATAGTGGAATTCGTAGTGAGGAGGTGATTTTGAGGACAGGTTGTAGAGTGAGCTGTAATATTGTTTTAAAGCTGTCTGCTATGGTCCGTAGATGTGTATCGGTCTTGTCCCTTTTCGTCTTTGATATGTAAAATGTATCTACTGAGAGCTTTCCCGTCTGAGCTGTCCTGGCCAACAGCTTACCCTGTTTTGTTAGCCCTTCATAGTAAGTTTTTTTCAAAAATAAGGCACTACGTTTAGCCTCTTTTCCCAGGTAGCAATTGAGCTGTTGCTGTTTGTGCTCTAAACTGTCCTGGAGGGAACGGTCTTTTGGGAACAATTTATGTATTTCCTGAAGTTTGTTTAAGTCCGTGAGTAGGGAGGTTGGATAGAATTGTTGTTGTTTTGTCTTGGCCGCCTTTAGAGCGATCAATTCGCCCCTGAGGACACACTTATGGGCGTTCCAGATATGCTGTTGGCAAATATCTGGAGTGGTGTTTGTTCTGAAGTACTCTTCAATAGACTTAGTTAAGTTAATCTTGGCCAATGGGTCGTTTAAAAGAGACTCGTCAAGTCTCCAGGTCCGAGGTTTATTGGTGTCTATGGGGAGATTAAATGTACAGCTGACCATAGCATGGTCAGACCACGTTATGGGATGTATATCAGAGTGACGTGCGTGAATTAAGCTAGTAACATCTGTCAGTATGTAATCAATCCTAGAGTAACTTTGATGTGGATGGGAGTAAAAAGTGAAATCTTTGTCATGCGGGTGGTGGATTCGCCAGATATCATGCATGGCCAGGGCGTGCAATTTGGACTTAATTCATTTTAAAGTTTTGGTGGGGATAGCAGACTTGCCAGAGGAGCAGTCTATTGTGGGGTCTAGGGCGATATTGAAGTCTCCTCCAAATACCAAGCTACCCCTAGGTGACTCTAAGAGTTTGTTGCCTAACTGGTGGAAGAAACGGGTGGCATCTAGGCTGGGGGCATAGATATTAACTAGGGTTATAAGCTTCCTATGCAAAAGTCCTGAGATAATTAAGTATCTACCCCCTTTGTCTTTTTCTATTGACGTGACCTGAAAAGGAAAATTCTTTTTAATCATAATACACACCCCATTACGTTTTGTGCTGTCAGAAGAAAAGTATGCGGTACCAAATTTCTGAAATGAAGCACGAGGTTCTCGACCTCTCTTGAAGTGGGTCTCTTGCAACATTACAATGTCACACCTAAGTCTCTTATAATCCCTTAAAGCTATGGTTCTCTTTTTGCGGGTATATTGAGCCCCTTGACATTGTGAGATAGGACTCTGTAGTTTTACCTATCCATCTATGGTATACGTTTGGGAATATGAAAGATTACGCATGACAAGTACATTTTTAACAGGCAATCTGAGGGTGGGGGGTTAAACTTGAAAGGGTATCATGTAAAAAGCATGAGAAGTTATAAACAAAGCAATGTAATAACTATCAAAATATAGTACAAACATAAATTCTTAGCTAAACCAACTAAAAGTGTACATTTTAAAACTATACACCATGATCGGGGGGCTGACTGGTGTTACATAAAGCTCTAATAAGCTAATTAGGTCTAAAAGTTGGAGTACCAGGTGGGGACCCGGTGATTAGAGGGGAGGGAGCCAAAGGGAGGGGTGGAAGGGTTGGAAGCGGGAGGGGTTTTGGGGGGGAGAGAATTTGAGGACAGAAAGGGTTGGTTATTGGGATAGAGGGTTGAGGTTTAACCTAGGTATGGTTTCGGCACATCTGTAAAATGGCATAAACATTAAGTGAACAAAAATACATTCATTCATAAGGCATAACAAGTCATAGATCGCCTCAGTAGTCGAGGGGGAAAGTCCAGAAATACTGTGGAAAAAAAAATGGAAAAAAAAAAGGGAACTATACACTACCCTGACCACAACTTTAAGATCAAGAATTGAAACTTACCCTATTAACCCAGGGCCAGAGGTAGTCCAAGAAACAATGAAAATGGGAGCCTGAGCGTGTGTTTTAGCATAATCTCCCTAGATCATTAACTAGTGGTATAAGTCTGATATGTATTGTAGAGGCTCACGGCTGTGGGGGGGGGTTTCGCAGGTCAGCAGGAACCCGTGGGTGCAGAGTCGGTTTTTCTTCTCTTAGAGTTGACATTATTCCATTGAGGGCGCTGATTCCTCCTGGGGTTGTCTCCCCCTCGGTCAGGTTGTCTAGAAGTGGTCGCAAGGACATCCTCGTCGGGAGGCTCAATGTTGATGTTCAGTTTCTTAGATACAGTGTCTAGGTCCTGGAAAAACTTGTAAATGATTTGAGAGCCGTTATAGGAGATTATCAAGCTGAATGGGTATCCCCAGCGATATTTGATGTTGTGATCTTGCAGGGCCTTAGTAAGGAATCTGACCTCTCTCCTTCTCTGGATAGTTTGTGGGCAGAGATCTTGAAAAATTTGTAAAGTATGACCTTTATAGGAAATGGAGCGCCTGGTTCTCACTGATTGCCAGATATCTTCTTTGGTAGTAAATCTGAGAAATCTCATTATCACGTCCCTGGGTGGAGCGGGGGGCTTGGATGGTGGTCTTAGTGCCCTATGAATCCGCTCAATTTCGTCAGGTTGTAAGGGGGGTAATCTGGGATTCAAGAAATGAAATAGCTCTGCCGCATAAGATTTTAGTTGCTCTGGAGAAACTTCTTCAGGTATGCCTCTGATTCTGAGGTTATTCCGTCTCCCCCGATTATCAAGATCCTCAAGTTTCTCTTGTAGGGCCTGTACCATGGAATCTTGTATTGAGAGTTGTTGTGTGTTAGAACTGATCATGGAATTGAGTGCCTCTTGGCCTTCTTCTATGTAATCAAGCCTAGAACTCATGTCATTTAAGTCCTTCTTTAAATCCCTCATTTCGCCTTTTATAAAAGATTTCAACGATTCAAAGTCAGATTTGGATGGGAGATCTGCTATTTGCGAAGGTAAAGTTAGTAGGGATTTATATTGCATAGGTGTAAGTTCTGACTGCATCTCTGTGATGGATTGATCCTGTGATAAAGAGGACTCAATGTGGCCTGGGTCAGATGGCTGAAAAAAGGCTGACACTGACGGTGTGGTAGTAATAGGCTTGTTAGTTTTATCTAATTTGGGGCCCTTGCGCTGAGACATCCTGGGCCAAAAAGTGTGGTTGTTTCAGAGTCACTGGGATTATACACCACTTCTAGGGGAAGTGATTAAAACTGATTTATTCCTGATTCCAGTAGCCCCCAAGAGCTGAGTTGTTAGGGATCTATGAGTAAAACTAAGCAGTTCTTATTCACTGTGTATGTCAGGAGCCACGAGGTAGCAAATGGGGAGGCTGTCTGTGTCAAAAGGCCCAAGTCCCGGTATATGTGAATGAAAGTGGTTGCAGTTTTAAAATGACAAAGGGGAGTCCCAGATCTTGTGAGTTTATCCCCTAATGGAGTTAAAAGTACCCGTAAGGGATGAAAGAGAGCTGATGGTTATAGGGGTTGCCCTTTAATGTATCCTAATCGGGCTATAAGGCTGCTCCCACCCAGGTCCTCTCTGATTATGTAGCCTTTATGTGAAAGATACTCTTACCCCGGAGCTTGCAGAATGATCCGGTAGCAGTCTAGCCTTGTCAAGGACTCTGAACACGTTGGTCGCGTCCCCGGGTCTCTTGGGCCGCGTGTACAGTGCGCGGATGCGGCTGGGCCCGATCAGCAGCGTGAATTTGTTAGCACCGGTAGGTGCGTCTCCTCTATTCTCGCGGCCACAAGGACCGGAGACCCAGGTAAATGAGCTGGTGGTGGTCTGCAGCTGTATGGGGTCCCGTGTGCTCACTCAGGGGATGCCGGGCTGTGGATGCCGCGAGAGGCCTGTGTCAAGATGGCGATCGGGTGTCAGCGGTGGGTAAAGCCTTTTTCTCAGCTTGGGGAAGGAGAAGGGATGGATGGGACAGATTAGGGGACTAGGGTGCTCCCTGCTTCGACATGAGGGTTAGAAAAACACTGGTGTACAAGATAGGGTCCACATAAGGATAGCTCCTTCTCTTTGAGCAATAACAGCACCGGAGCTTTAGCAGAAAGCAGCCATGTCCCAGCACGACTTCACTCCGCCCCGCGTATCCTATCTTTTCAATGGGATTTTTCTAACTCCGGTATTTAGAGTCGTGTCTGAAGTGAGCGTTAGAACTCTAATGACAAAACTCCAGCCGCAGGAAAAAAGTCAGTAGTTAAGAGCTTTCTGGGCTAACGCCGGTTCATAAAGCTCTTAACTACTGTACTCTAAAGTACACTAACACTCATAAACTACCTATGTACCCCTAAACCGAGGTCCCCCCACATCGCCGACACTCGATTAAATTTTTTTAACCCCTAATCTGCCGACCGCCACCTACGTTATACTTATGTACCCCTAATTTGCTGCCCCTAACACCGCCGACCCTTATATTTATTAACCCCTAACCTGCCCCCCACAACGTCGCCGCCAGCTACCTACAATAATTAACCCCTAATCTGCCGACCGCCACCTACGTTATACTTATGTACCCCTAATCTGCTGCCCCTAACACCGCCGACCCCTATATTATATTTATTAACCCCTAATCTGCCCCTCACAACGTCGCCTCCACCTGCCTACACTTATTAACCCCTAATCTGCCGAGCGGACCGCACCGCTATTATTATAAAGTTATTAACCCCTAATCCGCCTCACTAACCCTATAATAAATAGTATTAACCCCTAATCTGCCCTCCCTAACATCGCCGACACCTAACTTCAAACATTAACCCCTAATCTGCCGACTGGAGCTCACCGCTATTCTAATAAATGGATTAACCCCTAAAGCTAAGTCTAACCCTAACACTAACCCTAAGTTAAATATAATTTAAATCTAACGAAATAAATTAACTCTTATTAAATAAATTATTCCTATTTAAAGCTAAATACTTACCTGTAAAATAAATCCTAATATAGCTACAATATAAATTATAATTATATTATAGCTATTTTAGGATTTATATTTATTTTACAGGTAACTTTGTATTTATTTTAACCAGGTACAATAGCTATTAAATAGTTAAGAACTATTTAATAGCTAAAATAGTTAAAATAATTACAAAATTACCTGTAAAATAAATCCTAACCTAAGTTACAATTAAACCTAACACTAGACTATCAATAAATTAATTAAATAAACTACCTACAATTACCTACAATTAACCTAACACTACACTATCAATAAATTAATTAAATACAATTCCTACAAATAAATACAATTAAATAAACTAGCTAAAGTACAAAAAATAAAAAAGAACTAAGTTACAAAAAATAAAAAAATATTTACAAACATAAGAAAAATATTACAACAATTTTAAACTAATTACACCTACTCTAAGCCCCCTAATAAAATAACAAAGCCCCCCAAAATAAAAAAAATGCCCTACCCTATTCTAAATTACTAAAGTTCAAAGCTCTTTTACCTTACCAGCCCTGAACAGGGCCCTTTGCGGGGCATGCCCCAAGAAGTTCAGCTCTTTTGCCTGTAAAAAAAAAACATACAATACCCAAGCCCCCCAATATTACAACCCACCACCCACATACCCCTAATCTAACCCAAACCCCCCTTAAATAAACCTAACACTAAGCCCCTGAAGATCTTCCTACCTTGTCTTCACCTCACCGGGTTCACCGATCTGTCCAGAAGAGCTCCTCCGATGTCCTGATCCAAGCCCAAGCGGGGCAGAAGAGGTCTTCCATCCGATTGAAGTCTTCATCCAAGCGGGATCTTCTATGGTCATCCATCCGGAGCGGAGCGGTAGGATCCTGAAGACCTCCGACGCGGAACATCCAACCTGGCCCGACGACTGAACGACGAATGAACGGTTCCTTTAAATAACGTCATCCAAGATGGCGTCCCTCGAATTCCGATTGGCTGATAGGATTCTATCAGCCAATCGGAATTAAGGGTAGGGAATATTCTGATTGGCTGATGGAGTCAGCCAATCAAGTAAATCAAGTTCAATCCGATTGGCTGATCCGATCAGACCAATCAGATTGAGCTTGCATTCTATTGGCCTTGATCGGAACAGCCAATAGAATGCGAGCTCAATTCTGATTGGCTGATTGATCAGCCAATCGGATTGAACTTGATTCTGATTGGCTGATTCCATCAGCCAATCAGAATATTCCTACCTTAATTTCCGATTGGCTGATAGAATCCTATCAGCCAATCGGAATTCGAGGGATGCCATCTTGGATGACGTCATTTAAAGGAACCGTCATTCGTCGTTCAGTCGTCGGCCAGGATGGATGTTCCGCGTCGGAGGTCTTCAGGATCCTGCCGCTCCGCTCCGGATGGATGACCATAGAAGATCCCGCTTGGATGAAGACTTCAATCGGATGGAAGACCTCTTCTGCCCCGCTTGGATGAAGACTTCAGCCGGATCATGGACCTCTTCAGCCCCCCGCTTGGGCTTGGATCAGGACATCGGAGGAGCTCTTCTGGACAGATCGGTGAACCCGGTGAGGTGAAGACAAGGTAGGAAGATCTTCAGGGGCTTAGTGTTAGGTTTATTTAAGGGGGGTTTGGGTTAGATTAGGGGTATGTGGGTGGTGGGTTGTAATGTTGGGGGGCTTGGGTATTGTATGTTTTTTTTTACAGGCAAAAGAGCTGAACTTCTTGGGGCATGCCCCACAAAGGGCCCTGTTCAGGGCTGGTAAGGTAAAAGAGCTTTGAACTTTAGTAATTTAGAATAGGGTAGGGGCATTTTTTTTATTTTGGGGGGCTTTGTTATTTTATTAGGGGGCTTAGAGTAGGTGTAATTAGTTTTAAATTGTTGTAATATTTTTCTTATGTTTGTAAATATTTTTTTATTTTTTGTAACTTAGTTCTTTTTTATTTTTTGTACTTTAGCTAGTTTATTTAATGTATTTATTTGTAGGATATTGTATTTAATTAATTTATTGATAGTGTAGTGTTAGGTTAATTGTAGGTAATTGTAGGTAGTTTATTTAATTAATTTTATTGATAGTCTAGTGTTAGGTTTAAATTGTAACTTAGGTTTAGGATTTATTTTACAGGTAACTTTGTAATTATTTTAACTATTTTAGCTATTAAATAGTTCTTAACTATTTAATAGCTATTGTACCTGGTTAAAATAAATACAAAGTTACCTGTAAAATAAATAGTTAATACCTAAAATAGCTATAATATAAATTATAATTTATATTGTAGGCTATATTAGGATTTATTTTACAGGTAAGTATTTAGCTTTAAATAGGAATAATTTATTTAATAAGAGTTAATTAATTTCGTTAGATTTAAATTATATTTAATTTAGGGGGGTGTTAGTGTTAGGGTTAGACTTAGCTTTAGGGGTTAATCCATTTATTAGAATAGCGGTGAGCTCCAGTCGGCAGATTAGGGGTTAATGTTTGAAGTTAGGTGTCGGCGATGTTAGGGAGGGCAGATTAGGGGTTAATACTATTTATTATAGGGTTAGTGAGGCGGATTAGGGGTTAATAACTTTATAATAATAGCGGTGCGGTCCGGTCGGCAGATTAGGGGTTAATAAGTGTAGGCAGGTGGAGGCGACGTTGTGGGGGGCAGATTAGGGGTTAATAAATATAATATAGGGGTCGGCGATGTTAGGGCAGCAGATTAGGGGTACATAGGGATAATGTAAGTAGCGGCGGTTTACGGAGCGGCAGATTAGGGGTTAATAATAATATGCAGGGGTCAGCGATAGCGGGGGCGGCAGAATAGGGGTTAATAAGTGTAAGGTTAGGGGTGTTTAGACTTGGGGTACATGTTAGAGTGTTAGGTGCCGACGTAGGAAGTGTTTCCGCATAGCAAACAATGGGGCTGCGTTAGGAGCTGAACGCGGCTTTTTTGCAGGTGTTAGGTTTTTTTTTAGCTCAAACAGCTCCATTGTTTCCTATGGGGGAATCGTGCACGAGCACGTTTTTGAGGCTGGCCGCTTGCGTAAGCAACTCTGGTATCGAGAGTTGAAGCTGCGTTAAATATGCTCTACGCTCCTTTTTTGGAGCCTAACGCAGCCTTTATGTGGACTCTCAATACCAGAGTTATTTTTATGGTGCGGCCAGAAAAAAGCCGGCGTTAGCTACGCGGGTCGTTACCGACAAAACTCCAAATCTAGGCCTTAGTGTCTCAATAATACGTATTACACTTTTCTAAGTAATAGTGTCAATGTAAATTTGTTTGTTTCTTTCATGTAATTGGCAAGAGTCCATGAGCTAGTGACGTATGGGATATACAATCCTACCAGGAGGGGCAAAGTTTCCCAAACCTCAAAATGCCTATAAATACACCCCTCACCACACCCACAATTCAGTTTTACAAACTTTGCCTCCTATGGAGGTGGTGAAGTAAGTTTGTGCTAGATTTCTACGTTGATATGCGCTTCTCAGCATGTTGAAGCCCGGTTCCTCTCAGAGTACAGTGAATGTCAGAGGGATGTGAAGGGAGTATCACCTATTGAATACAATGGTCTTCCTAACGGGGATCTATTTCATAGGTTCTCTGTTATCGGTCGTAGAGATTCATCTCCTACCTCCCTTTTCAGATTGACGATATACTCTTATATACCATTACCTCTACTGATTCTCGTTTCAGTACTGGTTTGGCTATCTGCTTTATGTGGATGAGTGTCTTTTGGTAAGTATGTTTCATTTACTTAAGACACTCTCAGCTATGGTTTGGCACTTTATATATAAAGTTCTAAATATATGTTTGTAATTATATTTGCCATGATTCAGGTTTATCATTATATTTCCTTTTTGCAGACTGTAAGTTTCATATCTGGGAAATGCTTTTAAAAAATAAAAAAATAAAAAAAAATTACCTGAGGTTTTCAAATTGACTCTTTCTAAATTGCGGGCTGTATTAGGCTTGCGAGAGCGCAAAATGCTATAATTTATTGCGTCATTCTTGGCGCAAGACTTTTTTGGTGCGAAAATTACGTTTGTTGACGCAAATTCGTCATTTCCGGCGTCTTAGTTGGCGCTGAGTCTTTTCACAGCGTTTCGTCATCTATGACGCTCGAGTTTCGTTCCGGACGTTTTTGGCGCCAAAAAATGTTTTTCAGTTTGTGGTGCGTCATACTTGGCGCCAAACATTTTTTCATTATTTAAGACCTCATTCCTTTTGCCTCTGGTCTTTTTTTCTATGTCAGAGGCCTATTCTGTTTGCATTTTTTCCCATTCCTGAAACTGTCATATAAGGAAATTGATAATTTTGCTTTATATGTTGTTTTTTCTTTTACATACTGCAAGATGTCTCAATCTGATCCTATCTCAGAATCTACTACTGGAATCCTGCTGCCTGATATCAGTTCTACCAAAGCTAAGTGCATTTGTTGTAAACTTGTGGTAACTGTTCCTCCAGCTGTGGTTTGTAATAGTTGTCATGATAAACTTTTACATGCAGAGAATGTTTCCATCAGTAGTAGTTCATTACATGTTGCTGGTCCATCAACATCCAATGCTCAGGATATTTCTGTAAATTTAAGAGAATTTATTACTGATTCCATTCAGAAGGCTTTGTCTGCCATTCCGCCTTCTAATAAACGTAAAAGGTCTTTTAAAACTTCTCATAGAGTTGATGAATTTTCTAATGACTGACAACATACTGATTTATCTATCTCTAATGAGAATCTGTCTGATTCAGAGGATCCTGCCTCAGATATTGACACTGACAAATCCTCTTATTTATTTAAAATGGAGTATATTCATTCTTTATTAAAAGAAGTGTTGATTGCATTAGATATGGAGGAGACTAGTCCTCTTGATACTAAAACTAGTAAACGTTTAAATTCGGTTTATAAACCTCATGTAGTTATTCCAGAGATTTTTCCAGTTCCTGATGCTATTTTCAGATATGATTTCTAAGGAATGGAATAGACTGGGTACTTCTTTTACTCCTTCTTCAAGGTTTAAAAAATTGTATCCTTTGCCTACTGATAGATTGGAGTTTTGGGAAAAGATCCCCAAAGTTGATGGGGCCATCTCTACTCTTGTTAAACGTACTACTATTCCTACAAAAGATAGTACTTCTTTTAAGGATCCTTTAGATAGGAAGCTTGAATCTTATCTAAGGAAAGCTTATTTATGTTCAGGCCATCTTCTTAGGCCTGCTATTTCTTTGGCTGATGTTGCAGCTGCCTCAACTTTTTGGTTGGAAACTTTAGCGCAACAAGTATCAGATCATAACGTGTATAGCATTGTTAAATTAATTCAACATGCTAATAATTTCATTTGTTATGCCATTTTTGATATCATCAGAATTGATGTTAGATATATGTCTTTAGCTATTTTAGCTAGAAGAGCTTTATGGCTTAAATCTTGGAATGCAGAAATGACTTCTAAATCGACATTGCTATCTCTTTCTTTCCAAGGTAATAAATTATTTGGTTCTCAGTTGGATTCTATAATTTCAACTGTCACTGGGGGGAAGGGAGCTTTTTTGCCTCAGGATAAAAAATCTAAGGGTAAATTTAAAGCTTCTAACCGTTTTCGTTCCTTTCGACAAAATAAGGAACAGAAACCTAGTCCTTCCCCTAAGGAATCTGTCTCCAATTGGAAGCCTTCCTCAATCTGGAATAAATCCAAGCCATTTAAGAGATCTAAACCAGCCCCCAAGTTCGCATGAAGGTGCAGCCCTCATTCCAGCTCAGCTGGTAGGGGGCAGATTAAAATTTTTCAAGGATGTTTGGATAATTCAGTCCAAAATCATTGGATTCAGAACATTGTCTCTCAGGGGTACAGAATAGGTTTCAGAGTAAGACCGCCTGTGAGAAGTTTCTTTCTCTCACGCATTTCAGTGAACCCAGAGAAAGTGCAGGCTTTCCTGAAGTGTGTTTCAGACCTGGAGTTATCTGGGGTAATCATGCCAGTTCCTTTTCAGGAACAGGGTCTGGGGTTTTATTCAAATCTGTTCATTGTCCCAAAGAAAGAAAATTCATTCAGACCAGTTCTGGATCTAAAAGTCTTGAATCGTTATGTAAGAGTACCAACATTCAAAATGGTGACTATAAGGACTATTCTGCCTTTTGTTCAGCAATAGACTTACAGCAATAGACTTACAGGATGCATATCTTCATATTCCGATTCACCCAGATCACTATCAGTTCCTGAGATTCTCTTCTCTAGACAAGCATTACCAATTTGTTGCTCTTCCTTTTGGCCTAGCGACAGCTCCAAGGATCTTTTCAAAGGTTCTCTGTGCCCTACTCTCTGTAATCAGAGAGCGGGGTATTGCGGTGTTTCCTTATTTGGACGATATCTTGGTACTTGCTCAGTCTTTACGTTCTGCAGAATCTCACACAAATCAACTAGTGTTGTTTCTTCAAAGACATGGTTGGAGGATCAATTTACCAAAAAGTTCTTTGATTCCTCAGACAAGGGTAACCTTTTTAGATTTCGAAATAGATTTAGTATCCATGACTTTGACTCTAACCGACAAGAGACATCTGAAATTGGTTGCAGCCTGTCGGAACCTACAGTCTCAGTCATTCCCTTCAGTAGCTATGTGCATGGAGGTTTTAGGTCTCATGACTGCGGCATCAGACGCAATCCCCTTTGCTTGTTTTCACATGAGACCTCTTCAGCTTTGTATGCTGAACCAATGGTGCAGGGATTATACAAGGATATCACAATTAATATCCTTAGATCCCAATGTTCGACTATCTCTGACTTGGTGGTTAGATCACCATCGTATAGTTCAAGGGGCCTCTTTTGTCATTCCAACCTGGACTGTGATCACAACAGGATGCGAGAGTCTATCAGGTTGGTGAGCTGTCTGGGGATCTCTGACAGCACAAGTGGTTTGGAAATCTCAAGAGGCGAGATTACCAATCAATATTTTGGAACTCTGTGTGATTCTCAGAGCTCTTCAGTTTTGGCCTCTATTGAAGAGAGAGCCGTTTATTTGTTTTCAGACAGACAATGTCACAACTGTGGCGTATGTCAATCATCAGGGTGGGACTCACAGTCCTCAGGCTATGAAAGAAGTATCCTGGATTCTTGTTTGGGCAGAATCCAGCTCCTGTCTAAATTTCTGCGGCCCATATCCCAGGTATAGACAATTGGGAAGCGGATTATCTCAGTCGTCAAGCTTTACATCCGGGAGAGTGGTCTCTTCACTCAGATGTGTTTTTTCAAATTGTTCAGATGTGAGGGCTTCCAGAAATAGATCTGATGGCATCTCATCTAAACAAGAAACTTCCCAGGTACCTGTCCAGGTCCAGGCATCCTCAGGCGGAAACAGTGGATGCATTGACACTTCCTTGGAGTTATCAACCTGCCTATATTTTTCCGCCTTTAGTTCTTCTTTCAAGAGTGATTTCCAAGATCATCATGGAGCAATCATTTGTACTGCTGGTGGCTCCAGCATGGGCTCACAGGTTTTGGTATGCAGATCTTTTTCGGATGTCCAGTTGCCAACCATGGCCACTTCCACTAAGGCCAGACCTTCTATCTCAAGGTCCGTTTTTCCATCAGGATCTCAAATCATTAAATTTGAAGGCATGGAAATTGAACGCTTAGTGCTTAGTCATAGAGGTTTCTCTGACTCAGTGATTAATACTATGTTGCAGGTTCGTAAATCTGTTTCTAGAAAGATTTATTATCGAGTTTGGAAGACTTACATTTCATGGTGTTCTTCTCATAAATTCTCTTGGCATTCTTTTAGAATTCCTAGAATTTTACAGTTTCTTCAGGATGGTTTGGATAAGGGTTTGTCTGTGGGTTCCTTGAAAGGACAAATCTCTGCTCTTTCTGTTTTATTCCACAGAAAAATTGCTAAACTCCCTGATATTAATTGTTTTGTACAGGCTTTGGTTCGTATCAAGCCTGTCATTAAATCAATCTCTCCTCCTTGGAGTCTTAATTTGGTTTTGAAGGCTTTACATGCTCCTCCATTTGAGCCTATGCATTCTTTGGACATTAAATTGCTTTCTGGAAAGTGTTGTTTCTTTTTGCCATCTCTTCTGCTAGAAGAGTTTCTGAATTATCTGCTCTTTCTTGTGAGTCTCCTTTTCTGATTTTTCATAAGGATAAGGTAGTTTTGCGGACTTCATTTAAATTCTTACCTAAAGTTGTGAATTCCAACAACATTAGTAGGGAAATTGTTGTCCCTTCTTTGTGTCCCCATCCTAAGAATTCTTTGGAAAGATCTTTACATTCTTTGAATGTGGTGAGAGCTTTGAAATATTATGTTGAAGCTACCAAAGTTTTCAGGAAGACTTCTAGTCTATTTGTTATCTTTTCTGGTTCTAGGAAAGGTCAGAAGGCTTCTGCCATTTCTTTGGCATCTTGGTTAAAGCTTTTGATTCATCACGCTTATTTGGAGTCGGGTAAATCCCCGCCTCAGAGGATTACAGCTCATTCTACTAGGTCAGTTTCCACTTCCTGGGCTTTTAAGAATGAAGCTTCAGTTGATCAGATTTGCAAAGCAGCAACTTGGTCTTCTTTGCATACATTTACTAAGTTCTACCATTTTGATGTTTTTTTTCTTCTTCAGAAGCAGTTTTTGGTAGAAAAGTTCTTCAGGCAGCTGTTTCATTTTGATTCTTCTGCTTATAATTTCAGTTTTTTTCTTTTCCATTATAAGATTAAAACTTATGATTTGGGTTGTGGATTAATTTTTTCAGCGGAATTGGCTGTCTTTATTTTTTATCCCTCCCTCTCTAGTGACTCTTGCGTGGAGTTCCACATCTTGGGTATTGCTATCCCATACGTCACTAGCTCATGGACTCTTGCCAATTACATGAAAGAAAACATAATTTATGTAAGAATTTACCTGATAAATTCATTTCTTTCATATTGGCAAGAGTCCATGATGCCCACCCTTTTTATGGTGGTTATGATTTTTTTTTTTTGTATAAAGCACAATTATTCCAATTCCATTGTTTATGCTTTTTGCTCCTTTCTTTATTACCCCACTTCTTGGCTATTCATTAAACTGAATTGTGGGTGTGGTGAGGGGTGTATTTATAGGCATTTTGAGGTTTGGGAAACTTTGCCCCTCCTGGTAGGATTGTATATCCCATACGTCACTAGCTCATGGACTCTTGCCAATATGAAAGAAATGAATTTATCAGGTAAATTCTTACATAAATTATGTTTTTTTAACCTTTTATGCCACAGTGTGTTTTTTTTCCCTACTCTGGTCAGTACATTGGTAGCACCTGCTGCAAGGTAAAAAAAAGATGGGGTGAACACGCATATAACATCAAGATTAATTCCAAAGCCCATAGTGTATCTAGACACTGTTTACAATTTCATAAGGGGAAAAAAAAAAACAAATATAAGGTTTACGCCTATTGAGCTAATTCCTAGATCACACACAGCTAGATTAGAGCGCTATAGAGAAATTAACGAACGCAACAAAAGTTACGTTATTTCATTTCCTATAGCGCTGCTATTACAAGTTTTAAAACATACGCCTTTTGCGCGCGATATGGTTGCATAGAGCTCCATACTGCACACAAAAGCAGCAGTGTTTTGATGTGTTCGTGCACGATTTCCCCATAGACATCAATGGGGAGAGCCAGCCAAAAAAAAAAACTAACACCTGCGATCGCGGAAACAAAAGATCTGTAATGCAGCCCCATTGATGTCTATCGGGAAATAAAAAGACAGTTTAAACCTAACACCCTAACATAAACCCTACGTCTAAACACCCCTAATCTGCTGCCCCCAACATCGCTGACGCCTGCCTACAGTTATTAACCCCTAACCTGCCGCTTCCGATATCGCCGCTAACTACATTAAATTATTAACCCCTAATCTGCCGCTCCCGATATCGCCGCCACTATACTACATTTATTAACACCTAAACTGCCAGCCCCCACATCACAACAAGCTAAATTAAACTATATTAACCCCTAAACCTAACCCTAACGTAACCCTTACCCTGACGTAACCCTAACACCCCCTAACTTTAACATAATAAAAATATAGCTAAATTAAATTTATAATTATTAACTAAATAAACATATTCCCCTAAACTGCCAGCCCCCCACATTGCAACAAGCTAAATTAAACTATATTAACCCCTAAACCTAACCCCCCTAACTTTAACATAATTAAATTAGATCTAAATTAAACTTACAATTATTAACTAAATAATTCCTATTTAAAACTAAATACATACTTACCTGTGAAATAAAACCTAAGCTAGCTACAATATAATTAATAGTTATATTGTAGCTAGCTTAGGTTTTATTTTTATTTCACAGGTAAGTTTGTATTTATTTTAACTAGGTAGACTAGTTAGTAAATAGTTATTAACTATTTACTAACTACCTAGTTAAAATAAATACAAACTTACCTGTGAAATAAAACCTAACCTGCCTTACACTAAAACCTAACATTACCAAAAATAAAAAAACTACCATTACAAAAAATAAAAAACCTATCATTACAAAAAAAACACGAAAAAAGATTAATCCTATTTTAATACCCTTAAAAAAAACACTTCAAAATAAAAAAACCTACTCTAGAATAAACTACCAAGGGTCCTTAAAAGGGCTTTGGGGGGCCCTTAAAAGGGCCTTTTGTAGGGCATTGCCCTGAGATAAACAGCTTTTACTTTAAAAAGAATACAAACACCCCCTAACACTAAACAAAAACCCCACCTCCAAACTACCAATGTAAAAGTAAAAGAGCTGTTTATCTCAGGGCAATGTCCTACAAAAGGCTCTTTAAAGGGCCCCCCCAAAAGGCCCTTTTAAGGGCCTTTTGTAGGACATTGCCCTGAGATAAACAGCTCTTTTACTTTAAAAAAAAAACACCCCCTAAAAATATACATTACACAAAAAAGCAAACAAATTATCAAAAATAAAAAAGAATTACACCTAATCTAATAGCCCTATCAAAATAAAAAAGCCCACCCAAAATAAGAAACTCTAGCCTACAATATCTTGTATTACCCCAAAGATATCAGCACTTTTACCTGTAAAAAAAAATACAAACATCCTTCCAACAGTAAAACCCACCACCCAACCAACACCCCCAAATAAAAACCCTAACTTTATAATAACCTAAGCTAACCATTGCCCTGAAATGGGCATTTGTATGGGCATTGCCCTTAAAAGAGCATTTAGCTATTTTACTGCCCAGACCCTAAACTAAAAAAAAAAAATGCACCCAAAAAAAACCTTTAAAAAAACCTAACACTAACCCCAAGACGATTTTTTTTTTTCACTAGTTTTATGGAGAAATTTGTTTATTCAGCAAAAGCTAAATCCCCCATAATGCCTCCAAAAAAGACAAACGAAGGCCAAAAGTCAGCCCTCTCTGTTACAGGACAGCACAATAATTTTAACCCACTCAGAACTAGATGTTCAACATTTGGTTAATCAATTGTTCAGCATCAATGCTACCTCATCTTGACTTGATTAGGCAGGATGTGGCAGCATTATCTGTGGAGGTAAGACGTTTAATAATAGGTTTAGATGAGGCAGAGGCTAGAATTTCAGAAATTGAGGACAGAATTAATGCCCGTGAACAGGATACCAAGTATTATGATACGAATATTAAGAAGCTCCAAGAAAGGTTAGACGATCTAGAAGATCATTCCAGAAGAAACAATTTAAGAATCTTAGGGGTCCCAGAAAGTAAAGAATTTATTGATCTTCATAAATGTATAAATGAAACACTGCCACTCCTGTTAGATTTCCCTAACACTCGAGCCAAAATAATGATTGAGAGAATACATAGAATAGGGGCCTGAGAAAACTAGACCTGATGTACAACATTGATAAGACCTATAATTGTCAATTTTCCCACTTTCAAGATAAAGATGGATATCTTGAGTCATTACAGAAAAAACAAGCTGCAGTATGTTTAAACGATAAAAAATGTTTAATATTCCAAGATTACTCATTTGAAAGTCCTCACGTAGAAAAGAAATGGCACCCTTCTGCTCACGCTTAATTGAGAAGGGTTTTAATGCTTTCTTGTTATATCCAGCTAAAATCAAAGTTTTAAAGGCAGGAGTTTGGCATTTACTGAACAATAAAATGGAGGCCAATCATTTCCTAGATAATCTCACAGGGTAAACATTACTCATAGAGTAGATCAAGGATTAAAATGCTAATGTATCTGGAAAGTGTTTACTTATTTGTTTATTTTTTTTTCTTTTCAAAGAGCTTTATTGATTTAAGTAAGATAGTACAAGAAAAAAAAACATATAATCAGATAAAGGCATAATCACAGTATTTGCAGCACCATTTACATATGTCATAACAATCGGTGTCTCATTACATCAATATAAATCATTGGTGGGTCCCACCCAGAACATCTTCTACAGTAACAGTTTTAATTTTTCTATATATTTTCCTTATATAGGTTCAATCTTTCTAGGTCTCTTGAATCAGAGACCAAGATTTTGTAAGTTAGACATTTAACAATCCTTACAGAGGATGTATAAAGGAGGGGAAGAAGAAGAAGAAGAAGAAGAAGAAGAAGAAGAAGAAGAAGAAGAAGGGTAGAAGAGGGAGAGAATTTTTTTTTTTTTTACCATTCACATGTCTCCAAATCCAGTGCTTAGATTGTATTACTCCAAATAGCTACCATATATTCATGGATGTCTAATTTTTGAATTTTAAGGTAATGGTATCTCCAACAAAAGTAAGTCAGTTACCTGTTGTCTCCACTCCCCCACCGTTGGAATTTCAGGGGATCTCCATCTCTTCGGAATGAGCTTTTAAGCTCCTGTCAACATTATCAATAGGAGGGCTAATTTAGTTTTATCTTTTATTTTAGGAAGGGAGCAGAACAAGAGGCTTTCAGGAGTTTGGGGAATTACTATTTGTAGGATATCCGAGATTTTGGAAAAGACTGCTGTCCAAAATGGTTGCAATCCAGGGCATGACCACCATATATGGAGCAATGAACCCTCGGCCCCACACCCCCTCCAGCAAAAACTGGTAGAGGAGGGGTATATTTTATGAAGCCTTGTAGGGGTAAGATACCACCTACATAAGTATTTCAGGTGGATTTCTTGGATGGTTGCAGATACTGAAAAGTGTTTAGTGAGCAAGAAAGCTTTCTTCCAGGACTCCAGGCTAATGTCTTGGGCTAGCTCCCTTCCCCAGGAAAGAGTATAGGACGGGAGAACCGATGTGTCCATAGTAGAGGTGAGCTTATATAATAGGGAGATCAGGTGTCTGGGAGTTGTCAGTGATATACATAATTTCTCAAATGTGGTGAGCTCTCTACCCAAGTCTTGTTTATGCTTGTGATGGGATATGTAATGAAGTAGTTGGTTGTAATTTAAAGAGGGAGAAAAAATCTCCACGTGAGCATTCTGTAATTCTGCCTGGCTTTTAAACTTTTTGTTTTCTACCGCAAACTGTATTGTGCCCTCTTTGAGATGATATGGGGTTTTGATATGTTGGCCTAACTTATAGTAGGGAAGGTCTTTATTTTCAATAATGGGGGTTAGTGGCGAAAATTTAGACGAAATGTGGGTAGATGTTGCAATCACTTTATCCCACTCAGCTAAGACGTTGACAGAAATTAAATACTTATTTAAATGTTTAGGTCTGTCTGAGGGTGGGGTCCATGCTAGTGTACCCATATTATTAACCTGAAAAATGTTGCGATCCATTCGCACCCACGCTTTATTGTCAGCGTTATGGGACCATTCAACTATCCGTTGTAGAGCTATAGCTTTCCTGTATGCTTTTAAATTTGGCAGACCCAACCCCCCCATATCCCTCGTCATATACATAGTTTTTCTTGGGACTCTTGGTCTAATACCCAACCATATAAATTGATCAATGAGTTTCTGTATTTGGTTGAGGTATTCCTTCCGAAAGAGGAACCGGTAGAGTCTGCATAATGTATAAAATTCGTGGGAGGACATTCATCTTTATGACTCTCAATCTCCCCAACCAGGATAAGGGTTTGTTTTTCCATGAGGAAAGGTCTCTCTCAATATCTCTTTTCAAAGGGATGTAGTTGTGTTTGTAGAGGTCAGATAGAGAAGGTGTAATATGTATCCCCAAATACTTAAGTTTGTCTTTAGCTATGGCTATATGGTCGTTTTTAAGACGCTGTATGTGCTGGATGTGAGTATTAAAATTCAGTAGCTCAGATTTGTTAAGATTTAAGAGGAAATTGGATACCACCCCATAGTCTTTTTTTTCTCTCAGTAGCTCAGGAACTGATGATTCTACCTCAGTTAGTGTGAAGAGAATATCATCCGCATATAAAGCTTGCTTGTATTCTGTGTCACCTATCCTAACACCTGAGATTCCAGTGTTTTGCCTGATCTTTTGAGCGAGGACCTCAATAGATATTGCGAACAGCAGAGGAGAAAGCGGACAACCCTGACGGGTACCATTACTAATGTTAAAACCATTGGAAAGCATGCCATTCACTCTGACCTTTGCGTTTGGCCTAGAGTATAGTGCCATTGCCATATTTAGAAACTCCCCAGGTATTCCCATCCTACTCATTTGCGTGACGCAGAAACGGCCACTACCCTATCAAAGGCCTTCTCCGCATACGCGGAGAAGAGCACCATGGGATGTTAGATAACTTTGCATAATTAATAATTTGAATGACTTTGGTGGTATTATCCCTAGCCTCTCTCTTGGGAATGAAACCTACCTGGCTGTTGCCAATAAGCTCAGTGATGAATTTGTTAAGTCTATTAGCCAGAATTTTGGCCAGTATTTTCATGTCATGATTAAGTACGTGAGATGGGTCTAAAATTACCTGGGGTAGTCGCAGGTTTACCTGGTTTCGCAATTACTGTGATGTGTGCCTCTAGTAGTGTCTCAGTTAGAGTCGGGTCATCACGGAGTTTATTAAACAAATATTGCATATGGGTGGAAAGGGTTCCCTGAAATATTTTATAGTATTTAGCAGCGAGGCCATCGGGACCCAGGCTTTTACCAGAGGGCATCTCTTTGATGGCGTATGCAATCTCCTCCAGGGATATGGGGGCAGATAAAGTGTCTGACGCCTTTTTATCTAGGGTCGGGAGTTGTAGGCCAGAAAAATAGTTGCTAATAGGTTCTGACAGGGAGGCAGCGTTATTAGAGGGAAAATCAGCGGCCAAGTTATATAGTCTACTATAGTAGTCACGGAAAGTTGAGGCAATTTGAAGACTATCCTTGACTACTAAGCCCTCAGGTGTCACAAGCGAATGTACATATGTATTTAGCCTTTTCCTTCGAAGACCTCTGGCCAGAATTTTCCCGGGTTTATTACCTCCTTCAAAGTAATATTGTTTAAGATATAATGTGTTTCGCTGTTGTATCTCAGTGATATGGCTTTTAAGTGCAAATCTAGCTTCCCTTAATTTGTTTTTAAGTTCTTGGTTGGAGAGACCTTTTTTGTGTTCCTGTTCTAAAGAGCTAATCGTTGTGAGCAGATCAGATTGTTTTTCTCTAGAGGCTCTGTTCAATTTTGCTTTGTGTTAATAAACAGCCCCCTAATAACAGACTTATGTCTTCCCATTCACTAAGATTGTGATGTTGCAGAGTGCGAGTTAATCTCAAGTATTCTACAAGCTGTTTCTGTATGTCTGTAATGATTAACTTGTTATCCAGTTGGGTGTCATCCAATCTCCAAAGTCTAGGGGAGACTGGAATATCAGGCCATAAAATCTGACAAGATACAGGTGCGTGATCAGACCATGTGATGGCACCAATTGAGCAAGAAGTGGGTGATATTTAGACCGTGGGAGTCAGTATGTGGTCAATTCTTGTATAAACAATTATGTGGGTTGGAGTAAAAAGTATAATCTCTGTCAGAGGGATGTAGCGTCCTCCAAAATGTCATGGGAAATTTAGACCATGGCAATCTATTTTTTAATAGACTTTAAAGCAGCTTTGGGTGTATTGGAGGCGCCTTTGGAAGAGTCTAGGATGGGTCAAGTGCAATACTTAAAATCCCCTCCGCTATGAATGTGATTCCTTTGTCATGATCAAGAACAAGATTGGCCATTTTTTTAAAGAAAGAGGGGTTGCACTTGGTTTGGGGCGATACATATTTAAAAGTGTGATGTTGTGACCATAAAGCGTGCCTGTCAGTAGTAAGTATCGGCCCTTCCGTCTCTGTCAGTGTGTGAGATTTGAATTGGAAGTGTTTTATGAAAGAGCACACCCTACTCCGGCTCTTTTATTTGGGCCTGAGGCAAAAAAGGCTGTGGGGGTATTGGCGTATTGTGCATTTAGGCTCTTTGCCTCTCTGAAAATGTGTCTCTTGTAACATTAATATGTGACTATTCAATTTGTTGAGCTCACGGAAAGCAATAGATCGTTTCCCGGGGCTATTAAGGCCTTTGGCGTTTATGGTGGTCAGTTGTATGGAGTGATCCTGGAATCTGCTATTTTTTGAGAACATGTTGATGGAGAAAAAAAAAAAAAAAAGAAGGGGGAAGAAAAAGAGAGAACGTTTTTGGATAAGGAAGTGCGATTAAGGTATGAGAAGTGTTAGGAGTTTGCTACCGCTATACTACTGGGACAGCCGTAGCAAATAATATTAAATTGTCTAATAAAGGTAAGAATAGAGCACAGGGGGTAGTATACCAATAATAGGTTTATTTTGGAGTGGGATTACAAATTGGTTATATATGGCAAAGGGGAAGGATTGGGGGAGTGCGGGGAGGGACAGCTGAGGGGGTACAACAAAGGGTGGATGATCTTGGAGAGGGGGTATGAGGAGAGATTATATTCCAATAGATTGAGTGATATTCTTAGGGGCTCCAGTGTGGAAATAATGTCATATGGGAGAAAGAGAATGAATATTATATATTCATAGTGATGGCCTAATGGACATCTTTTGGGAAAACTCTTAAGGTAGGTTAGAGATGTCAACATCAACATTCTTAAACCGAAACAAGTAAAAAACAACATACCCAAAATATATATGAAAAAACTATAACTCCATTTCAAAACACCCATTAACATATCTTAATATCAAGGACACCTCTTCTATGTTTCTTGGGGCCGGTATAGGGCCGAGTGGAAGTATAGCTAGCGGTTTACATGTAAAACTTGGGCCCAATTACCTAACTATAAAGAAGTTGGGGTAGCCTTTTACACCCTAAAAAAGTCCTAGATGTGTGTGACGTATGTGGTCGGTTAGGGCCTGGCAAATCCTGTCTGAAAAGATAAGACTATAATAATTATTATAGCTTTAGCTTAATATGTATGAGAAATAGTTATATATATTAATAATCAGTCAGAACTTAATATCCAAAAGTATGCGTCCTATCTAAAGTGTATGGAAGGTTAAAGCTATGGCGACCTAACCACGATATTGGGGTGATTTACCCTATTATTCCAGAATAATACCACAAATGGGACTATCAAAATACAGAGAGGGAGCATCAAGAAAAAACTTTAACATACATTTTATATTATCAAACATTTCTTTTCAGTTACATTAACCTTAGGTCTGAAGTGGCGACAAAGATGGACCAATAGTTCTGTTCAGAGGAATAGAGTCCCCTTTGAAAACAAGTCAGTCTATACATCACATTATAAGGGTTCACATAATCCAGTAGTTGTCCATGCCATTTAGCCAGCCGACAGAGAAAGAGAAAAACAGCACTGAGGAAATCATTGTATCCATAAGAGGGTGAACTTCACAAAAAACTTTAACATACATTTTATATTAACAAACATTTCTTTTCGGTTACATTACCCTTAGGACTGAAGTGGCGACAAAGGTGGGACCGGTAGAGTCTGCATAATGTATAAAATTCGTGGGAGGACATTCATCTTTATGACTCTCAATCTCCCCAACCAGGATAAGGGTTTGTTTTTCCATGAGGAAAGGTCTCTCTCAATATCTCTTTTCAAAGGGATTAGTTGTGTTTGTAGAGGTCAGAATAGAGAAGGTGTAATATGTATCCCCAAATACTTAAGTTTGTCTTTAGCTATGGCTATATTGGTCGTTTTTAAGACGCTGTATGTGCTGGATGTGAGTATTAAAATTCAGTAGCTCAGATTTGTTAAGAATTTAAGAGGAAATTGGATACCACCCCATAGTCTTTTTTTTCTCTCAGTAGCTCAGGAACTGATGATTCTACCTCAGTTAGTGTGAAGAGAATATCATCCGCATATAAAGCTTGCTTGTATTCTGTGTCACCTATCCTAACACCTGAGATTCCAGTGTTTTGCCTGATCTTTTGAGCGAGGGACCTCAATAGATATTGCGAACAGCAGAGGAGAAAGCGGACAACCCTGACGGGTACCATTACTAATGTTAAAACCATTGGAAAGCAATGCCATTCACTCTGACCTTTGCGTTTGGCCTAGAGTATAGTGCCATTGCCATATTTTAGAAACACCCCAGGTATTCCCATCCTACTCATTTGCGTGACGCAGAAACGGCCAGCCAAACCCTATCACAGGCCTTCTCCGCATACGCGGAGAGAGCACCATTGGGATGTTAGATAACTTTGCATAATTAATAATTTGAATGACTTTGGTGGTATTATCCCCTAGCCTCTCTCTTGGGAATGAAACCTACCTGGCTGTTGCCAATAAGCTCAGTGATGAATTTGTTAAGTCTATTAGCCAGAATTTGGCCAGTATTTTCATGTCATGATTAATAAGGGAGATGGGTCCATAAATTACCTGGGGTAGTCGCAGGTTTACCTGGTTTCGCAATTACTGTGATGTGTGCCTCTAGTAGTGTCTCAGTTAGAGGATCGGTCAATCACGGAGTTTATTAAACAAATATTGCATATGGGTGAAAGGGTTCCCTGAAATATTTTATAGTATTTAGCAGCGAGGCCATCGGGACCCGGGCTTTTACCAGAGGGCATCTCTTTGATGGCGTATGCAATCTCCTCCAGGGATATGGGGGCAGATAAAGTGTCTGACGCCTTTTTATCTAGGGGTCCGGGAGTTGTAGGCCAGAAAAATAGTTGCTAATAGGGTTCTGACAGGGAGGCAGCGTTATTAGAGGGAAGATCAGCGGCCAAGTTATATAGTCTACTATAGTAGTCACGGAAAGTTGAGGCAATTTGAAGACTATCCTTGACTACTAAGCCCTCAGGTGTCACAAGCGAATGTACATATGTATTTAGCCTTTTCCTTCGAAGACCTCTGGCCAGAATTTTCCCGGGTTTATTACCGTCCTTCAAAGTAATATTTTTAAGATATAATGCGTTTCGCTGTTGTATCTCAAGTGATATGCTTTTAAGTGCAAATCTAGCTTCCCTTAATTTGTTTTTAAGTTCTTGGTTGAGAGATCTTTTTGTGTTCCTGTTCTAAAGAGCTAATCGTTGTGAGCAGATCAGAGTGTTTTTCTCTAGAGGCTCTGTTCAATTTTGCTTTGTGTTTAATAAACAGCCCCCTAATAACAGACTTATGTGCTTCCCATTCACTAAGATGTGATGTTGCAGAGTGCGAGTTAATCTCAAAGTATTCTACAAGCTGTTTCTGTATGTCTGTAATGATTAACTTGTTATCCAGTAGGGTGTCATCCAATCTCCAAAGTCTAGGGGAGACTGGAATATCAGGCCATAAAATCTGACAAGATACAGGTGCGTGATCAGACCATGTGATGGCACCAATTGAGCAAGAAGTGGTGATATTTAGACCGTGGGAGTCAGTATGTGGTCAATTCTTGTATAACAATTATGTGGGTTGGAGTAAAAAGTATAATCTCTGTCAGAGGGATGTAGCGTCCTCCAAATGTCATGGAAATTTAGACCATGCAATCTATTTTTAATAGACTTTAAAGCAGCTTTGGGTGTATTGGAGGCCCTTTGAAAGAGTCTAGGATTTGGTCAAGTGCAATATTAAAATCCCCCCGCTAATGAATAATGATTCCTTTGGCATGATCAAGAACAAGATTGGCCATTTTTTTAAAAGAAAGAGGGTTGCACTTGGTTTGGGCGTACATATTTAAAAGTGTGATGTGGTGACCATAAAGCGTGCCTGTCAGTAGTAAGGTATCCGCCCTTCCGGGTCTCTGTCAGTGTGTGAGATTTGAATTGGAAGTGTTTTATGAAAGAGCACACCTACTCCGCTCTTTATTCGGGCCTGAGGCAAAAAAGGCTGTGGGGTATTGCGTATTGTGCCATTTAGCTCTTTGCCTCTCTGAAAATGTGTCTCTTGTAACATTAATATGTGACTATTCAATTTGTTGAGCTCACGGAAAGCAATAGATCGTTTCCCGGGGGCTATTAAGGCCTTTGGCGTTTATGGTGGTCAGTTGTATGGGAGTGATCCTGGAATCTGCTATTTTTTGAGAATATGTTGATGGAGAAAAAAAAAAAAAAAAAGAAGGGGAAGAAAAAGAGAGAACGTTTTTGGATAAGGAAGTGCGATTAAGGTATGAGAAGTGTTAGGAGTTTGGCTACCCCGCGCTATATCTACGGGACAGGCCTGAGCAAATATATTAAATTGTCTAATAAAGGTAAGAATGAGAGCACAGGGGGTAGTATACCAATAATAGGTTTTATTTTGGAGTGGGATTACAAATTGGTTATATATGGCAAAGGGGAAGGATTGGGGGAGTGCGGGGAGGGACAGGCTGAGGGGGTACAACAAAGGGTGGGATGATCTTGGGAGAGGGGGTATGAGGAGAGATTATATTCCAATAGATTGAGTGATATTCTTAGGGGCTCCAGTTGTGGAAATAATGTCATATGGAGAAAAGAGAATGAATATTATAATATTCATAGTGATGGCCTAATGGACATCTTTTGGGGAAAACTCTTAAGGTAGGTTAGAGATGTCAACATCAACATTCTTAAACCGAAACAAGTATAAAAACAACATACCCAAAATAATTATGAAAAAACTATAACTCCATTTCAAAACACCCATTAACATATCTTTAATATCAAGGACAACCTCTTCTATGTTTCTTGGGGGCCGGTATAGGGGCCGTGTGGAAGTTTAGCCTAGCGGTTTACATGTAAAACTTGGTGCCCAATTACCTAACTATAAAGATGTTGGGTAGCCTTTTACACCCTAAAAAAGTCTAGATGGTGTGTGACGTTGTGGTCGTTAGGGCCTTGGCAAATCCTGTCTGAAAAGATAAGACTATAATAATTATTAAGCTTTAGCTTAATATGTATGAGAAATAGTTATATATATTAATAATCAGTCAGAACTTAATATCCAAAAGTATGCGTCCTATCTAAAGTGTATGGAAGGTTAAAGCTATGGCGACCTAACCACGATATTGGGGTGATTTACCCTATTATTCCAGAATAATACCACAAAATGGGACTATCAAAATACAGAGAGGGAGCATCAAGAAAAAACTTTAACATACATTTTATATTAACAAACATTTCTTTTCAGTTACATTACCCATAGGTCTGAAGTGGCGACAAAGATGGACCAATAGTTCTGTCAGAGGAATAGAGTCCCCTTTGAAAATCAAGTCAGTCTATACATCACATTATAAGGGTTCACATAATCCAGTAGTGTCCATGCCATTTAGCCAGCCGACAGAGAAAGAGAAAAACAGCACTGAGGAAATCATTGTATCCATAAGAGGGTGAACTTCACAAAAAACTTTACATACATTTTATATTAACAAACATTTCTTTTCGGTTACATTACCCTTAGGACTGAAGTGGCGACAAAGGTGGGACCGGTAGAGTCTGCATAATGTATAAATTCGTGGGAGGACATTCATCTTTATGACTCTCAATCTCCCCAACCAGGATAAGGGTTTGTTTTTCCATGAGGAAAGGTCTCTCTCAATATCTCTTTTCAAAGGGATGTAGTTGTGTTTGTAGAGGTCAGATAGAGAAGGTGTAATATGTATCCCCAAATACTTAAGTTTGTCTTTAGCTATGGCTATATGGTCGTTTTTAAGACGCTGTATGTGCTGGATGTGAGTATTAAAATTCAGTAGCTCAGATTTGTTAAGATTTAAGAGGAAATTGGATACCACCCCATAGTCTTTTTTTTCTCTCAGTAGCTCAGGAACTGATGATTCTACCTCAGTTAGTGTGAAGAGAATATCATCCGCATATAAAGCTTGCTTGTATTCTGTGTCACCTATCCTAACACCTGAGATTCCAGTGTTTTGCCTGATCTTTTGAGCGAGGGACCTCAATAGATATTGCGAACAGCAGAGGAGAAAGCGGACAACCCTGACGGGTACCATTACTAATGTTAAAACCATTGGAAAGCATGCCATTCACTCTGACCTTTGCGTTTGGCCTAGAGTATAGTGCCATTGCCATATTTAGAAACTCCCCAGGTATTCCCATCCTACTCATTTGCGTGACGCAGAAACGGCCAGCTAACCCTATCAAAGGCCTTCTCCGCATACGCGGAGAAGAGCACCATTGGGATGTTAGATAACTTTGCATAATTAATAATTTGAATGACTTTGGTGGTATTATCCCTAGCCTCTCTCTTGGGAATGAAACCTACCTGGCTGTTGCCAATAAGCTCAGTGATGAATTTGTTAAGTCTATTAGCCAGAATTTTGGCCAGTATTTTCATGTCATGATTAATAAGGGAGATGGGTCTAAAATTACCTGGGGTAGTCGCAGGTTTACCTGGTTTCGCAATTACTGTGATGTGTGCCTCTAGTAGTGTCTCAGTTAGAGTCGGGTCATCACGGAGTTTATTAAACAAATATTGCATATGGGTGGAAAGGGTTCCCTGAAATATTTTATAGTATTTAGCAGCGAGGCCATCGGGACCCGGGCTTTTACCAGAGGGCATCTCTTTGATGGCGTATGCAATCTCCTCCAGGGATATGGGGGCAGATAAAGTGTCTGACGCCTTTTTATCTAGGGTCGGGAGTTGTAGGCCAGAAAAATAGTTGCTAATAGGTTCTGACAGGGAGGCAGCGTTATTAGAGGGAAGATCAGCGGCCAAGTTATATAGTCTACTATAGTAGTCACGGAAAGTTGAGGCAATTTGAAGACTATCCTTGACTACTAAGCCCTCAGGTGTCACAAGCGAATGTACATATGTATTTAGCCTTTTCCTTCGAAGACCTCTGGCCAGAATTTTCCCGGGTTTATTACCTCCTTCAAAGTAATATTGTTTAAGATATAATGCGTTTCGCTGTTGTATCTCAGTGATATGGCTTTTAAGTGCAAATCTAGCTTCCCTTAATTTGTTTTTAAGTTCTTGGTTGGAGAGATCTTTTTTGTGTTCCTGTTCTAAAGAGCTAATCGTTGTGAGCAGATCAGAGTGTTTTTCTCTAGAGGCTCTGTTCAATTTTGCTTTGTGTTTAATAAACAGCCCCCTAATAACAGACTTATGTGCTTCCCATTCACTAAGATGTGATGTTGCAGAGTGCGAGTTAATCTCAAAGTATTCTACAAGCTGTTTCTGTATGTCTGTAATGATTAACTTGTTATCCAGTAGGGTGTCATCCAATCTCCAAAGTCTAGGGGAGACTGGAATATCAGGCCATAAAATCTGACAAGATACAGGTGCGTGATCAGACCATGTGATGGCACCAATTGAGCAAGAAGTGGTGATATTTAGACCGTGGGAGTCAGTATGTGGTCAATTCTTGTATAACAATTATGTGGGTTGGAGTAAAAAGTATAATCTCTGTCAGAGGGATGTATGCGTCCTCCAAATGTCATGGAAATTTAGACCATGCAATCTATTTTTAATAGACTTTAAAGCAGCTTTGGGTGTATTGGAGGCGCCTTTGAAAGAGTCTAGGATTTGGTCAAGTGCAATATTAAAATCCCCCGCTATGAATATGATTCCTTTGGCATGATCAAGAACAAGATTGGCCATTTTTTTAAAAGAAAGAGGGTTGCACTTGGTTTGGGGGCGTACATATTTTAAAAGTGGTGATGTGGGTGACCATAAAGCGTGCCTGTCAGTAGTAAGTATCCGCCCTTCCGGGTCTCTGTCAGTGTGTGAGATTTGAATTGGAAGTGTTTTATGAAAGAGCACACCTACTCCGGCTCTTTTATTCGGGCCTGAGGCAAAAAAGGCTGTGGGGTATTGCGTATTGTGCCATTTAGGCTCTTTGCCTCTCTGAAAATGTGTCTCTTGTAACATTAATATGTGACTATCAATTTGTTGAGCTCACGGAAAGCAATAGATCGTTTCCCGGGGCTATTAAGCCTTTGGCGTTTATGGTGGTCAGTTGGTATGGAGTGATCCTGGAATCTGCTATTTTTTGAGAATATGTTGATGGAGAAAAAAAAAAAAAAAAGAAGGGGGAAGAAAAAGAGAGAACGTTTTTGGATAAGGAAGTGCGATAAGGTATGAGAAGTGTTAGGAGTTTGCTACCGCTATACTACTGGGACAGCCGTAGCAAATAATATTAAATTGTCTAATAAAGGTAAGAATAGAGCACAGGGGGTAGTATACCAATAATAGGTTTATTTTGGAGTGGGATTACAAATTGGTTATATATGGCAAAGGGGAAGGATTGGGGGAGTGCGGGAGGGACAGCTGAGGGGGTACAACAAAGGGTGGATGATCTTGGAGAGGGGGTATGAGGAGAGATTATATTCCAATAGATTGAGTGATATTCTTAGGGGCTCCAGTGTGGAAATAATGTCATATGGAGAAAGAGAATGAATATTATATATTCATAGTGATGGCCTAATGGACATCTTTTGGGAAAACTCTTAAGGTAGGTTAGAGATGTCAACATCAACATTCTTAAACCGAAACAAGTATAAAACAACATACCCAAAATATATATGAAAAAACTATAACTCCATTTCAAAACACCCATTAACATATCTTTAATATCAAGGACACCTCTTCTATGTTTCTTGGGGGCCGGTATAGGGCCAAGTGGAAGTATAGCTAGCGGTTTACATGTAAAACTTGGGCCCAATTACCTAACTATAAAGATGTTGGGTAGCCTTTTACACCCTAAAAAAAGTCTAGATGTGTGTGACGTTGTGGTCGTTAGGGCCTGGCAAATCCTGTCTGAAAAGATAAGACTATAATAATTATTATAGCTTTAGCTTAATATGTATGAGAAATAGTTATATATATTAATAATCAGTCAGAACTTAATATCCAAAAGTATGCGTCCTATCTAAAGTGTATGGAAGGTTAAAGCTATGGCGACCTAACCACGATATTGGGGTGATTTACCCTATTATTCCAGAATAATACCACAAATGGGACTATCAAAATACAGAGAGGGAGCATCAAGAAAAAACTTTAACATACATTTTATATTAACAAACATTTCTTTTCAGTTACATTACCCATAGGTCTGAAGTGGCGACAAAGATGGACCAATAGTTCTGTCAGAGGAATAGAGTCCCCTTTGAAAATCAAGTCAGTCTATACATCACATTATAAGGGTTCACATAATCCAGTAGTGTCCATGCCATTTAGCCAGCCGACAGAGAAAGAGAAAAACAGCACTGAGGAAATCATTGTATCCATAAGAGGGTGAACTTCACAAAAAACTTTAACATACATTTTATATTAACAAACATTTCTTTTCGGTTACATTACCCTTAGGACTGAAGTGGCGACAAAGGTGGACCAAAAGTACCGTCATTGGAGTGGAGTCCCCTTTGAAAATCAAGTCAATCCATACATCACATTATAAGGGTTCACAATAATCCAGTAATATCCATGCCATTCAACCAGCCGACAGAGAAAGAGAAAAACAACACTGAGGAAATCATTGTATCCATGAGAGGGTGAACTTCACTCAGGTGCGTGGACGAGGTTCCATTGAAGAGGTGGAAGCAGAGGATGTGCTTTCAGTAGGGGCCTCCGTCTGTGCAGAGTTGTTACTAGCAAGACCTGAGAATTCTTTATAAAATCCTTGCGGGTCCATGCCTGGACGATAAATAACTGTCTTGTTTTGATGCGTGGCTATCAGTGACACCGGAAAACCCCATCTGTATAGGATTCCATTCTTTTTAGGATAAGATGTGATGTGTGATAGTTCCCTCCTCTTCTGTAAGGTTACTGGCGAGAGATCCGAGAAGATTTGTATCTCCTCTCCTACATGAAGAATTTGATGTATCTTTCTGGCACACCTCAGGATTTCCTCCTTATCCTTGTAGCTGAAGAATTTGATAATAATATCCCTCGGAGGGGCTTTAGAAGGTGGTTTGGGTCGTAAAGCTCTGTGGGCCCTCTCAATTGGGTTGTTTTTGATCACTCTGAACAGAGCCTGAAGATACCCCTCAATTGCGGGGGGATGAACAGTTTCTGTAACCCCTCTTATCCTCAGATTGTTGAGACAGCAACGATTGTCCAAGTCCTCAAGCTTTTCTGTGAGGAAATGGACTTTCTCTTCCTGGTTTTGTATTTCCATGTCATGTGTTTGAAGTTTGGAGGAGGTAGATGCATGCGTTGGTCTCCAGGGTGGTAACCCTGTGGTCCAAGGCGCTTAGATCCTTACGAAGGTCACTAAAGAGAGTTTGCATTTCCTGAAGGACTCCCTGTATGTCCTCCTTAGAGGAAAGATGTTGTATATCCCCCTTGGTGACATATGCTGCCTGTGGAATATTTTCCTGAAGCCCTCTGGCCAAAGCACTCGGCTGAGTGTTCGCCATGTCCTCAGCAGTAGTATCCAACCTCTGTTCTGCCAGTTTCAAATAGTGGTTGAGTGTTTTGGATGCGGGGGGTTTATTAGCCTTAACCTGTTTCTTATTAGGCATCACATCAATTAAAAAGGAGAAGAGCAGACCCAATCTTCTTATACAAAAGCTTCAGAGCTCTAATCGTGCTTGCTTCACAAGCTAGGCCAAGGGTGTGTGTAACTCCTTATCAGAGAGAAATATAAGCTAGAGTATAGTATATATAGCCAGGATATAATTTTTATTTCTTCCTCATAGTTTGAATTCAGGTGCCTGAAACTCTGGTTCTCAGATTCTGTCTGATAAGTATCAGACTCAGTTAACCCTTTTTTATACTGTATGTTTTTTATTCCCTGACCATCACTGTCCTGATTGCCAGGCCCAAAGATCTGGCAGGGCCCTAGGGGGACCGTAACACTTACTCACAATTATGAGGGCTAAATATCTATTACAGAGCCCCTTTTTAATGTCACCGAGGGTGGATCGTTATGTGTAAAGGCGGCCTCTGTACTGTTATGAGTGACGGTACAACGGTCTGATCGAGCGTTCACGTGAGTAATCTCAGGGAAGGCCCCTATCCTGTCTCTGTCAGTATCCCTCCGCCGGGAAACAATTAGCCCGTTACGCCATTCCCTCACTCACATATATCGGGCAACAGAGCTTACCGGAGCCCTTTCCTCCACCACTCGCTATGATTCTCCAGTGCCGGAGCAGAATGCTCGGACAACGTAGGGCTTAAGTTTATCTTCAGCCTAAGGCACGCAGCAGACTCACGTACCCGGTCTCTCAGATTTTGCTTGTGAGATTTCGGCTCAGGTGTTATCGGTTAGAAGCAATGAAGGTCCCTCCTTAAGATGTTTAAAGTTTCCACTTAGTTTAGGGAGGATAGGAAAGGGGATATTGCTATATTTGTGTGTTAAACCTATACGGGCATGAGGAGCCTTTCTAGAATGCGGCCATCATCCAGCGTGGCCAGACTCCGTACCCCGTGTTTACTTATTTTTAAGTCTAAAAGGTAATGGAATAAAGAATAATAATCTTATTTTTCTGCTGTTATTTTCTTTTCCCCCTTTTTGGGAGTTCTTTTCTTTTTTCTTTCTCTTTCTTTTTCTTTCCCTCTCCACCCTCCTCTCCTCCAGCTGTTATTGGGGTTAGCACCCGTGTTAGTATTAATTAGATTATGAAGGATATTAATTTAGTCTCATGGAACGTTCGTAGCATAACTTCGCATATTAAGCGAAATCCCATAATAAAACACCTAAACTCATTCAAAGCTCAAATTGCTTTCTTACAAGAAACCTATTTATTAGTCAATGAAACCCACAAATTAAAAACTGGATGGGTTGGAGAAGTAGTGGCCAGTGCCACTTCAGGTACTAAAAGAAAAAAAGGTGTTGCAATATTATTTCATAAAAATCTCGAGTATAAAATAATACATACTAAAATTGATGAGGATGGCAGGTTTATTATTGTGCAAGTAGTAATATCTGAACAGAAATATACCCTTTGTAATATATATGCTGCAAACAAGGAAGATAAAGGGTTTTGGAATAACAACAAAAAAATTAGTAGGGTTCATAGGAGATAGTCTTATTATTGCGGGTGATTTTAACTTAATTACACAGTATCCTTTAGTTTATTTACACAGAGTAAAAGAGAAAAACAGGAAAAAAAATTATAAGTCTGAAACAACTCGTATTAAAAACTTTAAAAAACATTACATTTAGTAGATATTTGGAGATTTCAGAACCCTGACTCAAAAGAATACACATGCGAATCTAAATCACACAAAACACTCTCACGAATAGATTATTTCTTAATAGATAAAAAACTTGTGGGCAAGGTGTCAAAAACATAAATTTCTACAATTATCTTGTCAGACCATGCTCCAATTTCGTTGCAACTACAAACTGATTTGATTAAAAGATTGTCTGCATCCTTTTATTTCCCAAAATCTCTTTTTAATAATGTAAAATTTAAGAACTGGCTAAATGAAAAATGGAAAGAATTTATTTTTAACAAAAGAAATTCAGTGCAAAATCCCGAGACTCTGTGGGAAGCATCAAAAGCAGTATTAAGGGGAGAAATAAAAGCGTACTTGTGTCGGTTTAAAAAAAGAAATAGTGAATGTGGTACTCAATTAGCTAACCAATTAATTAATGCATACAATGCCTATTTAAGAGAGCTGTCGAGTGAGAGATGAAGTGCGTACCAACAAGCCAAAAAGGAGAGGGAAATATTTTTACAGCAGTCTGCTGCTAGAGAAGTGTTAAAAATGAATGTTATATATTATAGACATGGAGGAAAAATGGGTAAATGTCTGTCTAATATGGTTAAAGCGACTAAGGGAGCCAGGACTATCCTGGCAATAAAGACCGATAAGAAAAGACTAACCCAAATAAACAATATTAGCGCCGAATTTCTAAGGTATTATAAGGGTATTTTCTGTGCCTCAGTAACTAATGAAGACAACAAAAGAAAGTTTTGGGAATCTTGCAAACTCCCAAACCTTGCTCCTGACGATTTGATAGGTCTACAAGCCTATAGCGCAGGAAGAAATCGAGAAAGCCATTAGACATCTGGCCTGTAACAAAGCTGCAGGACCGGATGCGTTACCAAATGAATATTATAAAATTTTGCAGAATAATATCCTGCAAAATCTTGCTGAATTATTCAATTATTATTATATTGAAGGATCGAGCTTCTCAAAAGAATTCTTGAAATCAATAATTACCTTAATACCGAAGAAAGGTAAAGACCCTGAGGCACTGGACGCTTATCGTCCAATATCTCTACTCAATTCAGATTGTAAAATTCTCACATCTATAATTGCGGCGAGTTTACAAAAGCTACTACCTAAAGTGATTCACCCTGATCAAACAGGGTTTATGAAAGGTAGATCATCATTCACTAATCTAAGGACATTGTTATTAACAGTAGATTATTATAGTGCGCAGGAGATTAGAGATACACAAATAGAGAATGACAAGGCAGTCATTGCAATTGACGCGTAGAAGGCATTTGATGCAATTGACTGGCACCATTTACTTGAATCCTTAGATCGATTTGGCTTAAAGGGCTATTTTTCTAAATTTGTTTATAATTTATATGATAAGCCATTCTCTGTGTTAGCAATAAATGGTCTTCTCTCAGAGAATTTCCAATTAAATAAAGGGACCAGACAAGGTTGCCCGTTGTCCCCGCTTCTCTTTAATTTGAGTATTGAACCTTTGGCTGTTGTTTTGAGAAATGGTTTGTCCGGTATAAAAGTAGGTTCTAAAGAACTTAAAATATCCCTGTATGCGGACGACCTTTTGGTATTCATTAGTAATGCTAGTAAAAATATTCCAAAACTTATGATGATTCTTCATAGTTTCAGTACTTTCTCTGGATTTAAGGTGAACTCACAAAAATCGGAAATACTATGGATACAAAAAAGGGAAAATTATAGTGGAGAAAGTCCATTTAAAGAAGTTAAGAGTTTAAGGTATTTGGGCATAAATATCAACATATCTCCAAAGAAATGGTATGAAGAAAACTGGTCAGGCCTAATAGATAAAGTGCAAAACGATCTTCAGAGATGGGCACATTTTCCTCTTACGTTAGCAGGTAAAATCAATATGGTCAAAATGATAACTCTTCCGAAACTTCTCTATATTATGCAAAACATGCCTTTGTTTTTAAAGCCTGCAGACATAAGAAGGCTGAATAAGGCATTTAGGGTTTTTCTGTGGGGGTAAGAGAAAGTTAAAATGTCCCTACATAGACTTTCTCAAGCGAGGGAAGCGGCAGGTTTTAATTTTCCCTGTATCCAAAAAATATAACTGCGTATGTTTAATGAAAATTATTCCAGACTGGATTTCTGATGAGGGCCACTTCCAAATAAAGGATCTTGAACAGGATCTCTTCTTGCCTCTTTCCCTTAAAGCTGCAATTCATTTAGAAAGATCAAACTTACCGGCCCTACTGAAGAAGATGGTCACATTTAAAAATCCTATTCTTGCATGGCAAAAAGTCTGTAAAATGTTAAAGATAGACTTCAGGCATTCTAGATTTCTATCTATCACAGGCAACCCTGAATTCTCAGAGGGAATAAACAATAGGGCCTTTAGTAACTGGAAAATAAGAGGTTTAGAATATTTACATCAATGTATTGACCCAGCTAGCGGTAGTATTCTTTTATTTGAAGATATTAAATCTCAATTTAAGTTAGATAATAAAGATTTTTTTGGATATCTACAGTTAAGACACTTCCTGAATGCTAGGAAAGAGGTTTCTTTTTTTGTGAATTGGGAGGGTCTTACTGCAGGGGTTGCCCTTTTTCGGGCGGGAATGCACTCCATCTCCTACTGGTACAGATTGTTATTACAAAGAGAGGGGGAGGATAATCTTGCTCTCTTAACTCGAAGATGGGCAGCCGGAATTCCAGGAATTAATAATGAAGTGTTAAGTTAAAGCATCATGAGAGCATGGCGTGCTACCCCACTATTAGCCTGGAGAGAATCACAGATAAAGCTGATTAATCGTACATATGTAACACCACACATGTTAAGCCTATGGAATAAAAATCTAACTGTTGCATGCTCGAGATGTAATTTTCCTAGTGCAAACTTAAGTCATTGTATTTGGAGCTGCCCAAAGGTACTTAGTTATTGGGCTAAAATATCTTTCTGGCTTTCAAAAACCATTAAACATCAGGTGAATTTAAAGAAGGAAGATATAATTTTGCTACAGGAAAATGCATCTTCGATGTTAATCTGAATTCTATGTTTATAAATTTTACAATATTATGCGCTAGGAATATTATTTTCTCATCTTGGAAAGGAAACCCCCCCCAAATTTCTCTCAATCTATCAATAACATACATACGAAATTAGTTATCGAACAACACGATACTTCCATTGATTCTGAACAAGAGATAAGGAGATTTTTTAATAAATGGAGTGCGTTTACCAGTAGGTATTCAGAAACAATATATTTTTCTGTTTCGTAACTCAAGCTATGTACAAGAAGCCTGACATAGAGGAGAGCTGCCCAATTAGACAAATAGAGGAGGTTAAATTCAATAGTAGGTGGAGAGGAGGGGGGCCTTTTTTCCTTCTTTTTTTTTTCTTCTTTTTTCTTTTTTTTTGTTGTTTTTCTTCTATTTCCTTTTTATCTTTTTTTTTCTTCTTTTTCTTCGTAACTAAGTTATAAAATGGTAAAATCCCCTGTAACTATGGCACACTGAGATTAATGTTGGTTGACTCATGAACATATTGATATTTTTTTTCTCTTTTTGTAGTATACAATGTGGAATTGTTTTGCGTTGTCTTAATGTAAGAATTGATTTGATATTTTCTCACCCTGCGTGGTGAGTAATGGATACTAAATTGTATTGTGTGCACTTGGTACTGGTTGTAAATAAACTTTAAAAAAAAAAAAAAAAACCAAGACGATCCACTTACAGTTGTTGAAGTCCCGCTTGAAGGATCCATCCATCTTCATCCAGCCGGCAAAGTCCTCATCCATGATGGCATCCCTTGCATTCCTATTGGCTGAAAATTTTGAATCAGCCAATAGGAATTAGGGCTGCTAAAATCCTATTGGCTATTCAATTAAGCCAATAGGATTTAAGCAGCTCTCATTCTATTGGCTAATTCAAATTAGCCAATAGAATGAGAGCTGCTTAAATCCTATTGGCTGATTTGAATAGCCAATATGATTTTAGCAGCCCTAATTCCTATTGGCTGATTCAAATTTTTCAGCCAATAGGAATGCAAGGGATGCTATCTTGAATCGCATCCCTTGCATTGAAGATTTAGTTTACAGCGGCGACGGTAAGAAGAGGAGCTCTGCGTCAGATGGCTTCAGGATGGACCCGCTCCGCGCCGGCTGGATGAAGATTGAAGAGGCCGCCTGGATGAAGACTTCTTACCGCATGGATGAGGACTTCGCCGGCTGGATGAACATAGAAGAAGCCACCTGGATGAAGACTTCTTGCCACATGGATGAGGACTTCGCCAGCTGGATGGATCCTTCAAGCGGGACTTCAACAACTGTAAGTGGATCATCTTGGGGTTAGTGTTAGGTTTTTTTAAGGGTTTTTTGGGTGGTTTTTTTTTTAGTTTAGGGTCTGGGCAGTAAAAGAGCTAAATGCCCTTTTAAGGGCAATGCCCATACAAATGCCCTTTTCGGGGCAATGGTTAGCTTAGGTTATTATAGAGTTAGGGTTTTTATTTGGGGGGTTGGTTGGGTGGTGAGTTTTACTGTTGGGGGTGTTTGTATTTTTTTACAGGTAAAAGAGCTGATATCTTTGGGGCAATGCCCCACAAAAGGCCCTTTTAAGAGCCGTTTGTAGTTTATTATAGGCTAGGTTTTTTTTTTTATTTTGGGTGGGCTTTTTTATTTTTTATAGGGCTATTAGATTAGGTGTAATTCTTTTTTAATTTTTGATAATTTGTTTGTTATTTTTCGCAATTTAGTGGTGTGTTTTTTTGTAATTTAGTTTGTTTTTATTTTTTGTAATTAGATACTTTTTGTAATTTTTAGAGGAGTGTTAGGATTTTTTTATTGGTAGTTTAGTTTTATTTAATTGGTAGTTAGTTTTATTTTAGTTTAATAATTATAATAGTTTAATTGTTAGTTTAAATTTTTTTTTTCATTTGACAGGTAAGTTTTAATTTAATTTAAGATAGGGAAATAGTAATTTTATTATAAAGTTAGGTTGTCGTTAGGTTTAGAGGTTACTAGTTTAAATTAGTTTATTTTGTTGTGGGGGGCTTTCGGTTTAGGGGTTAATAGTTTATTTTAGTACATTTCGTTGTGGGGGTCTTGCGGTTTAGGGGTGAATAGTTTATTTTAGTATATTTTGTTGTGGGGGGCTTGTGGTTCACAGGTTAATAGGTTTATTATTGCGGCGTGTTGGCGGACGGCAGATTAGGGGTTAATAATATTTAAATAGTGTTTTTGATGCGGGAGGGCGACGGTTTAGGGGTTAATAAGTTTATTATAGTGGCGACAATGTCGGGGAGCGGCGGAATAGGGGTTAATACATTTTTTAGTGGCATCAATGTCGGAAACGGCAGATTAGGGGTTAATAAATTTAATATAGTGTTTGCGATGCGTGAGGGCCTCGATTTAGGGGTTAATAGGTAGTTTATGGGTGTTTAGTGTACTTTGTAGCAGTTTAGTTATGAGTTTTATGTTACAGATTTGTTACGTAAAAGTTATAACTACTGACTTTAGATGGTGGTACGGATCTTGTCGTTTTAGGCTGTAACACTCACTTTTTAGCCGCACCGCAAAACTCGTAATACCGGCACTATGGGAATCCCATGAAAAAAACGTCATTTTTACGTGTGAGGGACTGACGTTGCGGTACAGGCTAAACGGTGTGCGGTACACCTATAGCGACAAGACTTGTAATGGCTGCGGTGCTGTTTTAACGCTGAAAATGCCATATTTTCAGCATTACAAGCCGCAACGCAAAACTTGTAATCTAGCTGATAGTGAGGCATTTATGACACTTGGAAGGAAAGAATCCTTTTATATTACTAAACTCAAAACATTGCAACCAGAGGGTCTCAACGAAAATCTTGATATGGCTGCATTCATTTAATGATATGTGGGGACCGCCTTCATTTAGATGTACTTAAAAAATTATCTGTACCCCTCAATAGGGAGTTTATTAATATGACACTATGCATTATAAAGATTTATCAACACAATAGATGCCAAATATCTTGCATGGTTCATTATATACAACTAATATACCATACAGGGAGTGCAGAATTATTAGGCAAGTTGTATTTTGAGGATTAATTTTATTATTGAACAACAACCATGTTCTCAATGAACCCAAAAAACTCATTAATATCAAAGCTGAATAGTTTTGGAAGTAGTTTTTAGTTTGTTTTTAGTTATAGCTATTTTAGGGGGATATCTGTGTGTGCACGTGACTATTACTGTGCATAATTATTAGGCAACTTAACAAAAAACAAATATATACCCATTTCAATTATTTATTTTTACCAGTGAAACCAATATAACATCTCAACATTCACAAATATACATTTCTGACATTCAAAAACAAAACAAAAACAAAACAGTGACCAATATAGCCACCTTTCTTTGCAAGGACACTCAAAAGCCTGCCATCCATGGATTCTGTCAGTGTTTTGATCTGTTCACCATCAACATTGCGTGCAGCAGCAACCACAGCCTCCCAGACACTGTTCAGAGAGGTGTACTGTTTTCCCTCCTTGTAACGCGTGTGATGGAGCATTGTCCTGCATGAAAATCATGTTTTTCTTGAAGGATGCAGACTTCTTCCTGTACCACTGCTTGAAGAAGGTGTCTTCCAGAAACTGGCAGTAGGACCGGGAGTTGAGCTTGACTCCATCCTCAACCCGAAAAGGCCCCCACAAGCTCATCTTTGATGATACCAGCCCAAACCAGTACTCCACCTCCACCTTGCTGGCGTCTGAGTCGGACTGGAGCTCTCTGCCCTTTACCAATCCAGCCACAGGCCCATCCATCTGGCCCATCAAGACTCACTCTCATTTCATCAGTCCATAAAACCTTAGAAAAATCAGTCTTGAGATATTTCTTGGCCCAGTCTTGACGTTTCAGCTTGTGTGTCTTGTTCAGTGGTGGTCGTCTTTCAGCCTTTCTTACCTTGGCCATGTCTCTGAGTATTGCACACCTTGTGCTTTTGGGCACTCCAGTGATGTTGCAGCTCTGAAATATGGCCAAACTGGTGGCAAGTGGCATCTTGGCAGCTGCACGCTTGACTTTTCTCAGTTCATGGCAGTTATTTTGCGCCTTGGTTTTTCCACACGCTTCTTGCGACCCTGTCGACTATTTTGAATGAAACGCTTGATTGTTCGATGATCACGCTTCAGAAGCTTTGCAATTTTAAGAGTGCTGCATCCCTCTGCAAGATATCTCACTATTTTTGGACTTTTCTGAGCCTGTAAAGTCCTTCTTTTGACCCATTTTGCCAAAGGAAAGGAAGTTGCCTAATAATTATGCACACCTGATATAGGGTGTTGATGTCATTAGACCACACCCCTTCTCATTACAGAGATGCACATCACCTAATATGCTTAATTGGTAGTAGGCTTTCGAGCCTATACAGCTTGGAGTAAGACAACATGCATAAAGAGGATGATGTGGTCAAAATACTCATTTGCCTAATAATTCTGCACTCCCTGTATCATACCAATATTAATATTACACGTATTTATTAGCACTATTATCATATCAAACACATTTTGTTGCTTAACCATTCATTTTATTATAGTTTTTAGAGTAATACACTTTATTTGACACTAAGTTTTAGACACAATCACATTAAGACCCAGATGTATTTTGCATATGACTAGATACATATCCACATACATATGTCAATACCTACTCACTACATATAGGTCCACTTTAAACTATTGAAGGGACATGCACATATATTTATTCATATGAACAAATACAGTTTTAATATCGATCATATATATAATTATATAGGCATATGCAATGCCATCACATTTATCTCTCATTGAATAAACTCTTTTCTTACACCCAGAATATCACATATAATATATAGACATTTAGGGACACTTTACTATTTTTATTATCAACATTTTTCTCATTCTTATTCATTAATTATGTTCCATTAAGATCTATAAATAGGCATATCTAATGCCATCAGATAGCTCTCATTGATTTTACACTTAGATTTTGACACATAATATATAGCGATAAATACCCTTTTAGGATTTTCTTCACACTCAGACTTTGACACAGAATATATAGATATCAATAGATTTTCTACATACTCCTTATGTTTTTTTAGTTTTAACGATTTTCATTATGTTTGGTTTGGTTATGCACACCATTGTATTAATTAGAGGTATATTAATTATCACTGTAATATATTGTGATATATTATGACTGCGCTGCATATATCGATTCACATCCATGTATCACTGTTCAATACCATGGGTCACCATCAAGTCATTACCTAACACTAATGAGAGCGTATATTAAGTTAAAGACCATAACATATTATCCCCTCAGATCGCTTGCCTGTGTAGCGTTGAATAGTGATCCACATTAATTAACCTATCAGAGGGAGAGTTACCCTTTAAATAGCAAGTGTATTTTTTTAATATTTTATGTATTAGCCTGAGGAAACAGCCCTATAGAGCCTGAGAAACACATTGCTTTTTATAAAGACTTTGATTTTACTATACACTTACTGCTTTTGGATTTTATCACCCCATACCTTGGTGTTTGGAGTGTCACCTGTTTTGCTGTGGAGATCAGGCTGCTGGGCAGCTGAGACGTTCCAGTCTGTCTGTATTGCACCTGGAGGTGCTTTCCATCTTGTAAGTGCAAATCATACCTTACCATACTGTATTAGGCTATGGTGGTTCGCTTTATATCCCTATATAGGTGTTGATTGGGAGTCCCTTGGAACTTTTTTGCTGTGGATTTCAGTCTGTTTCCATCCAGTGAGAGCTGGACTACTGTGAAGCTCAAGCCTGTCTCAATAACACCATTGGGTGCTCCATGTTTGTGAGTAACCATTTGTCTTATCTATATTGCTATTTGTTTTGGTGGTACTAGGCCATGGTGGCGTCTCCATTTTCTTCCCTTTTATAGATTGTGTCCCAATAATAATACACTTTTCTAAGTAATAGTGTCAATGTATAATTGTGTTTTTTTAACCTTTTATGCCATGTGTATTTTTTTCCTACTCTGGCCTCCAATTAAAATGTTAGCCATATGGCTCGCTGATTTCAATGAGCACCGTCTCATTGTTTCAGGGCACAATTTTTTCTCAGGATCAAGAGCATGCTTTGGGTCCAACATAGTGCAGGTGGGACCTCTCTACACGTCACTGCTGCGCAGATTAAATCTAATAGGGGGCGGAGTGAAGGAGCGCAACAGGATGCAAAATAAATGTTTTTTAATTAAATAAAAATGTTATAGCGTTCTACTTTTTAATTGTATGCAATTGTATTTCTTTAAGTCAATCTACTGGGTGTTTACCATTACTTTAATTCTAATTTGCTTTGTTTTCTTATATTGTTGAAAAGCATACCAAGGTAGGCCCTGGCTGCTGATTGGTGGCTGCACATACGCCTCCTGACAGCTTACTAATGTGTTTAGCTGCCTCCCAGTAGTGTATTGCTACTCCAATAAAGAATTAAGCAAAAATCATAATAGAAGTAAATTGTAACGTTAAAATTGTAGGTTCCATCTGAATCATTAAAGAAAAATGTAGATTTCATTGCCTTTGAAAGGGAAACCAAACCTAATATTTAATGACTCAGAGTATGCAATTTTAAGCAACTTTCTAATTTACTCTTATCAATTTCTTTGTTCTCTTGTTTTTTTTGTTTTTTTTTAATTTTATTTATGACCAACAAAGGGTACACAAAAATGATGTACACATCATTATGCCACGCAGGGCGAGAAAAGAAAAGTTCTGCAACAACACAGCATTACAATGTAGTTTGAGTATACAACATTAACATGAAACACGTGTTCCATTACCAAAATTCACTACGTTTCAAACAGGTGAGATATCAGTATATGCATCTTGGATATAGTGTACACATAGCTATGCCACACAGGACAAGCGTAGGTAAATCTTTCAATATTGCATAATTACATTGTGCTTTGAGTATAATAAACCCGAATTTTAAATGTGTCAAGCAGATGATACTTGTTATATACACCCTATGTGACCCCATTGTTGGGTTTTTGTAATTATGACAAAACAGCAAAACAAATAACAGGACAAACAAACAAAAAAAAAACAAAAAAAAAAAGCACAGAGAAAACCCTAAAACTATAAACCTATTTTCAAAGGGTCTGATCTAAACAAACTCTGAAAGGCATAGGAAAGAAAAAAATTTATGGCTTGAGATGGACTCCGGGAGCTTGGAGAGGAAGGGGAGGGGTAAAAGGGTGACCCAGCTTAGTGTTGAAGATAACACAGAATATATTTATGAGACAGCAGTCGCTGAGCTGTAACAGCGTGTTGGGGGATCCCTGAGGCCGGTTCAAAAGATATGCTTTAGCAGTGAAGGAAATAGCTGCAAACTTTATGGCAGCAGTAGTTTTTTTTAGTTATGCTGTGAGCGCAATGTCTATATGTGTGCACGCTCACAGCAATAAGCAGACTTCCGGTTTTGGCAACATCACTTTCACCCATATCTGCACAGAGCGGTCAGAAAGTCACAAATGTAAAAAAATAAATAAAACAATACAGCACCTATAATAAAAAAAAAGGGATTTGCATTTTAAAAACTGAAAAAAACATTATGAATAAAAAAACACAAAACCCTAATGACAAGTGTTTAAGGTCCCTTTAAGAAACGGGAACTTTGTTAGATGTATGTACAGTGTGGCGGTATTATTCCCACCACTCAGCCCAACGGCTTTATTCTTCGAAATGACGTTCCGGGGTAGAAGAGTTGTTAATCCTTCTATCTGCTCGGTGTTCAAGGGAGATGCAGATGGCGTAGATAGGTAGCAGCAATATTAGCGTTAGAAGTAGATTTCCTCAGAGCTGATGAAGCCTGCAGCCATCTTGTAGGGCCGCCCACCGGAAGTCCGTTCTCTTGTTTTTTATTTTTTATTTAGAAAGCAGGAATGTAAAACTTAGGAAGCTGGCCCATTTTTGGTCCAGAACATCGGTTACACTTGCTTATTGGTGGCTAAATGTAGCCACCAACAAACAAGCACTATCCAGGGTATTGAACCGAAAATGGGTCAGCTCCTAAGCTTTACATTCCTGATTTTAAAATAAAAATAGCAAGAGAACAAAGAAAATTTGATAATAGGAGTAAGTTGCTTAAAATTGCATCCTCTAGGGGGGCGGAGCCGACCATGGACTGAAATGGCCGCAAAGAAGTGAAGCTCTGCAAGTCTATAGACACAGTTTGGGGATAATACTTTGTTTATTAATATTCTGTTTGCAGGATCTTTCTAGAATGTGTGGCAACTCTGTGGAAATACATAATCTGTAAGAAAGAATGCAGTTCTCACTATAACAGCGTCTAAAAAGAAGCGCCAAAACCGCCATTGCTGCCAGTAACACCGAAAGTAAGCTGACAAGTGGGAAGATCTCTACGGTCTGGTGATCGCCTGTTACATTCAGGCTCTTAAAGGGTTCCTACAGAAACGAGTGTTCTCGGACAGCTGGAGAGGAATCACAAGCGCTACAGAAAGGTTGCAAATCAATCGGATCTGTGAGTGGCGGCCATTTCACATCACATGCACATAAAAGGTGAGCGCTACAGAGAGACTGGTACAAATAGAAAGGGTCACAGCTTATTTGCCTCACTTCGGGTTAGAGCCTAGGGAGCTAGGTAAAGACAGATATATAAACTGTATTGGTGACTAACTATCCCTCACTGGGCCGCACTATCACCGGGGATCACTGTGAACTAGAGTCTGCTAAGCTGGCAGGGATGTTTGGAGGCTTGTGATCACAGGCATACTGTGGAATAACCACTTACACAGACAGCACCTCAACAGTGTCCGGATAACAGAGCGGGAGAGACCGCACTTAACGCCACATGGACTAATTCTTTAATACACAGCACGTGGAACCTCTATTAGGTTCAATAACAGGAAAAAGCAAAGAATTTGTTTAGTGGCGGTGCAACCATTAATGGTGTATAAAGTCTGTGCAGGCACTGTATTATTTGATTTCTCACTTACTCACCTATAACCCTGGCTGAGGGGTCCAAAGGCAAATTAAGGAGCTCTTTTTAATTGTATTTAGCCTAGAATTAACAACACGGAAAGAAAAGCATCTGATTAACCTGCATGATGCGCAGCACATAGGTTGCAAATTAGATTCCTTCAGTTCTGTGTGTATAACAATAACAGCAGAAAATAGCAGATACCCTGTGGGATCCCATCATGGCATCTAAAAGATCGATAAAAGGTGACAAAAGTGCTAAAAACAATCCTAACAAGATGAATATGTTTTTTAAGGCATCACACACACTAACGACAGAAGATGATTCTTTACAGACCTCAGATGATATTGATAACCATCAGGATATAACCCTAGACATACCGCTCACAAGAGCCGATCTGAAAGATCTTCCTACAAAAGAGGACTTCTCCACATTTATACATCAGGTTGGCCACACGATTAAAGATGGCCTGGCGGAGGTAAAGAAAGAGGTCAATGAGTTAGGTAATAGAGTGGAATACCTGGAAGAGCAATCAGAAACTCAGACCTCTGATATGGATCTGATAAACAGAAAATTGTCGGCTCAAGAATCCCAAATTTCTTTCCTGTAAGAAAAACTGGAGGATCTGGACAATAGAGGGAGGAGGCAGAACATAAGGATTAGAGGTTTACCAGAAAGAATTGTTCCAGAGAATCTGACTTCCTCCCTCCAGGACTTGTTCAAGACTATACTAAAAGAACCAGAACTCACTGAAATCCCTTTGGACCGAGCCCATAGGGCATTGCGTCCACAACCCAAAGATACAGACCCTCCAAGGGATGTTATCATAAAGTTTCATAAATTTCTTGACAAAGAAAAAATAATGAAGGCGGCGAAGCAACAACAAGCAATAACATATCAAGGGCACCAACTACAACTCTATTCCGACCTCAGCCCACTCACGCTACAAAATAGAAAGGAGACACGATTTCTGACTCAGCACCTTCAAGACAACGGCATTTCCTATAGATGGGGTTTCCCATTCAGTGTTAAAGTTTTGAAAAATAATTGAATGCATGTATACAAATCCCTGGAGGATCTGGAGTCCTTCTGCACCCAGCTTGGATTACCACAACCTTCACTGCCATCACTGCATGAAGATAAGATATCAGAAGAATCAAGACCATTACAGCAAAGACCTCGCTGGCAAACAGTTCAGCGAAAGCGAACGAGAGAACCTGTCACGACTGGCTTACCATCTGCTCAAAATGCGGAAAAAAAATGATGCAGAATCTTTCAGTTTAAAGCAGGTCATAATAAAACCCAAGGATATAAAAATTGTCCCTGGTCTGTGCCGGATTCTTAGGACGAGAATCTACACTCAGGTAAATAAAGTTTACTGTTTTATATGTACTAATGTATGAGACCTCACCAAGGTGGAGGAAAGCCTATCTATAAAAGACTAAAGTCGGAGTACTAACTGGCTTGATATACATAGGATATGGATCATACTTTAATCAAAATTTATAAAGCATCACCGTTGTTAGAGTTTGATGTTCTCTGATCTGGAACCTTCCAGGTTGGAGTTTTCTATAACATTACCAGAGGATATAAAGATTGACCCTGGGTTGTTCCTGATTTTCAAGATGAAAGTTTACATTAGGTTGTTAAAGTTTATTGTTTCTTTTATTTCCACGTCCGGAAACCTTTCTAGGCAGAATACAGGACTAACTGTTAAAAGACTTAAGAGGATTTCTTAACCTTTTTGATAACCATCTGACTTGGAATTTTTTGCTTTAAAATTATGAAGTAACACGAAAATAGGAGATAGAGGTTGCTATATAAAATAAATAAATAAATAATAATAATAATAAATAAGTGCAAACACAACGCTATGTAACCCCAACTGTGTCTAGACCTAATTAGGTCTTTGAATTCCCCTACTTTTTCATTTTTATTTTCATTTCCCTTTGATATTGGGAGAATGGAAACTGTATTTTTGGTTAATTTTTTGTTATTGTTTATGTACTATTTGTTTACTAAGTTTCTACTGGTTGTTTTGTTATGTTGGTCGTTGATGTACTGGATGAAGTATCATGTTGCTCATTTGTCACCTAATCATATCTTTCGCTGTGTAAGGAAAAAATCAAATTCAGGCAGAATAATGATTAAAATTAAGCTGAGGTGGGCTAGTTACCATATACAATGTCTCACAATATAAAACTTATATCACAAAATTGTAAGGGTTTGAACTCTCCAAATAAGAGATCAATGGCCCTAGTTTGGTTTAAAAAACTACAGGGAACAAAAGTGTTTCTGCAGGAAACTCATTTCCCCAAACAGAGAGGACCGAAATTATATTCAAAAATTTATACCCAACAATTTTTTAGTTCAAACATCAAAAAAAAGAACGGGGTGGGGATTTTGATAAGTAGAGAGATTCCATTTCAAGTCTCAGAACAACATCTTGATGAAGATGGTAGATTTTTGATACTGGTAGGCACACTTTATAATAGCCATCTAACACTAATGAACATATATGCGCCCAATACAGGACAGCAATTTTTCTTTAATAAAACACTAACGGCTAGATTTAGAGTTTTGTCGGTAACGACCCGCCTAGCTAACGCTGGCTTTTTTCTGGCCGCACCTTTAAAATAACTCTGGTATTGAGAGTCCACAGAAAGGCTGCGTTAGGCTCCAAAAAAGGAGCGTAGAGCATATTTAACGCAACTGCAACTCTCGATACCAGAGTTGCTTACGGACGCGGCCAGCCTCAAAAACGTGCTCGTGCACGATTCCCCCATAGGAAACTATGGGGCTGTTTGAGCTGAAAAAAAACCTAACACCTGCAAAAAAGCCGAGTTCAGCTCCTAACGCAGCCCCATTGTTTGCTAAGGGGAAACACTTCCTACGCCTGCACCTAACACTCTAACATGTACCCTGAGTCTAAACACCCCTAACCTTACACTTATTAACCCCTAATCTGCCGCCCCCGCTATCGCTGACCCCTGCATATTATTTTTAACCCCTAATCTGCCGCTCCGTAAACCGCCGCTACTTACATTATCCCTATGTACCCCTAATCTGCTGCCCCTAACACCGCCGACCCCTATATTATATTTATTAACCCCTAATCTGCCCCCCACAACGTCGCCTCCACCTGCCTACAATTATTAACCCCTAATCTGCCGACCGCACCGCTATTATTATAAAGTTATTAACCCCTAATCCGCCTCACTAACCCTATAATAAATAGTATTAACCCCTAATCTGCCCTCCCTAACATTGCCGACACCTAACTTCAATTATTAACTCCTAATCTGCCGACTGGAGCTCACCGCTATTCTAATAAATGTATTAACCCCTAAAGCTAAGTCTAACCCTAACACTAACACCCCCCCTAAGTTAAATATAATTTTAATCTAACGAAATTAATTAACTCTTATTAAATAAATTATTCCTATTTAAAAGCTAAATACTTACCTGTAAAATAAATCCTAATATAGCTACAATATAAATTATAATTATATTATAGCTATTTTAGGATTAATATTTATTTTACAGGTAACTTTGTATTTATTTTAACCAGGTACAATAGCTATTAAATAGTTAAGAACTATTTAATAGCTAAAATAGTTAAAATAATTACAAATTTACCTGTAAAATAAATCCTAACCTAAGTTACAATTAAACCTAACACTACACTATCAATAAATTAATTAAATAAAATACCTATAATTATCTACAATTAAACCTAACACTACACTATCAATAAATAAATTAAATACAATTCCTACAAATAAATACAATGAAATAAACTAACTAAAGTACAAAAAATAAAAAAGAACTAAGTTACAAAAAATAAAAAAATATTTACAAACATTAGAAATATATTACAACAATTTTAAACTAATTACACCTACTCTAAGCCCCCTAATAAAATAACAAAGCCCCCCAAAATAAAAAAATGCCCTACCCTATTCTAAATTACTAAAGTTCAAAGCTCTTTTACCTTACCAGCCCTGAACAGGGCCCTTTACGGGGCCCCAAGAAGTTCAGCTCTTTTGCCTGTAAAAAAAAACATACAATACCCCCCCCCAACATTACAACCCACCACCCACATACCCCTAATCTAACCCAAACCCCTCTTAAATAAACCTAACACTAAGCCCCTGAAGATCTCCCTACCTTGAGTCGTCTTTACCCAGCCGAGCCAAATTCTTCATCCAAGCGGAGCAAGAAGAGGTCCTCCATCCGGTAGAAGTCTTCATCCAAGCGGGGCAGAAGAGGTCTTCCATCCGATTGAAGTCTTCATCCAAGAGGCATCTACTATCGTCATCCATCCGGAGCGGAGCATCCTGAAGACCTCCGACGCGGAACATCCATCCTGGCCGACGACTGAACGACGAATGACGGTTCCTTTAAATGACGTCATCCAAGATGGCGTCCCTCGAATTCCGATTGGCTGATAGGATTCTATCAGCCAATCGGAATTAAGGTAGGAATATTCTGATTGGCTGATGGAATCAGCCAATCAGAATCAAGTTCAATCTGATTGGCTGATTGGATCAGCCAATCGGATTGAACTTGATTGTTAGGGAGGGCAGATTAGGGGTTAATACTATTTATTATAGGGTTAGTGAGGCGGATTAGGGGTTAATAACTTTATTATAGTAGCGGTGCGGTCCGCTCGGCAGATTAGGGGTTAATAAGTGTAGGCAGGTGGAGGCGACGTTGAGGGGGGCAGATTAGGGGTTAATAAATATAATATAGGGGTCGGCGGTGTTAGGGGCAGCAGATTAGGGGTACATAGCTATAATGTAGGTGGCGTCTCTTTGCGGTCAGCAGATTAGGGGTTAATTATTGTAGGTAGCTGGCTGCGACGTTGTGGGGGGGCAGGTTAGGGGTTAATAAATATAATATAGGGGTCGGCAGTGTTAGGGGCAGCAGATTAGGGGTACATAAGTATAACGTAGGTGGCGGTCGGCAGATTAGGGGTTAAAAAATTTTAATAGAGTGTCGGCGATGTGGGGGGGACCTCGGTTTAGGGGTACATAGGTAGTTTATGGGTGTTAGTGTACTTTAGAGCACAGTAGTTAAGAGCTTTATGAACCGGCGTTAGCCCAGAAAGCTCTTAACTACTGACTTTTTTCTGCGGCTGGAGTTTTGTCGTTAGATTTCTAACGCTCACTTCAGCCACGACTCTAAATACCGGAGTTAGAAAGATCCCATTGAAAAGATATGATACGCAATTGACGTAAGGGGATCTGCGGTATGGAAAAGTCGCGGCTGAAAAGTGAGCATTAGACCCTTTTTTGACTGACTCCAAATACCGGCGGTAGCCTAAACCCAGCGTTAGGAGCCTCTAACGCTGGTTTTCACGGCTACCGCCAAACTCCAAATCTAGGCCTATATAAATTGGGAGAAGTACAGAAGGGGATGGTAATAGTAGGGGGGGGGACCTGAACATGACATTGAACCCACACACAGATAGCTCTGCAGGAAAAAGCCAAATAACTCAAAAAAATAGAACATGCATCACCCAAAAATTAGATACACTAATGTTAATGGACGTTTGGAGGTTGCATCATCCTAAAACGCGAAGTTATACTTTTTATTCACATCCAGGGCGTTCTTATTCAAGAATAATTTACTGGCTGGTGGATCATAACAGCATAGCCACAGCTACTAACACAGAGATCTTCCAGATCTCTTGGTCGGATCACGCCTCTATCACCCTAGACCTTATGTGGTCCTCGATCCCTCAAGTCATGTGGCGTTTAGACACCACTATATTACATAACCCAGTTATTAAAAATCAAATAGAAGATAATATAAGAGAATTCTTCCAACACAACACCTCAGCAGCCACAAATGGTATTAATAATTGGTTGGCACATAAGGCAACTATTAGAGGGGAGCTAATTAAGCAAAAAGCACTCCTGCGTAAACAATATAATACAGAATATGATAAATTACTCTCTAATTTGAAATTAATGGAGCAACAACATTGACGCTCCCAAAGTTTCAACACATGACGCAGATATCTTGGACTCCCCTTTAACTTTGAAAGAAATTCTAGACGCTATAGAGGCCTTGCCTAATAATAAAAGCTTGGGCCCCGATGGTTACTCGAACGATTACTATAAGATGTATAAGTCCACCATAGCTCCCCACTTATTACAAGCATTTCAACACATAGATGAGCTGGGATGTTTTCCTGCAGAGTGTTTAGAAGCATATATCTCTGTGTTACCTAAGCCAAACAAACCAGTTAATTTACCCGGTAACTACAGACCCATCTCTCTGCTCAACACAGATTTGAAGTTGTATGCAAAGATACTGGCAGGGTGCATCAATAAGATTCTACCCCAAATTGTACACCTTGATCAAGCTGGTTTTGTCGCAGGAAGAGAAGCGAGAGACAACACCATCAGAACAATACAATTAATTGACTATGCTAAAATACATAAAGTTGGGATGGTGATTGTCTCCGCTGATGCCGAAAAAGCGTTTGATCGCTTAGACTGGAGATTTTTAAAAGCAGTCTTGCGTAAAGTGGGATTTGGTGAAACTATCATAAATAGAATCTTCAGTTTATACCATAGCCCATCAGCCAAAGTAAAAGCAAATAATATATTATCAGATGGTTTTTTTATTCAAAATGGTACCCGCCAAGGTTGCCCCCTGTCCCCTCTTTTGTTTGTGTTGAGCATGGAGATATTGGCCCATAAAATTAGGCAAAATAAGAAGATATCAGGTATTAAATTAGGGCAAGACAATTACAAATTGTCACTTTACGCAGACAATGTGTTGCTTACATTGACCAGGCCCGCTGAATCAATAACTGAAGTTTTGAGAGAGTTTAGCGAGTTCGGATCATTTTCCAACTTCTTAATAAACGACCAAAAGTCAGATATTTTGAACATTTCTATCGCGGGAATATGCTGAACTTTTAGAGAGATGTCCATTTAGTCCTCAGAAAAAAGCTATTAAATATTTAGGTATTTATTTAATCGCCCAAGTCTAATATACTGTTTGAATAGAATTATCAGAACCTATACAAAGAACTAAATAGATGGAGATAAAACAATTTCATGGTGGGGACGCATTCAAGCTGTGAAAATGACAGTGCTGCCCAGAATTCTATATGTTCTCCAAACAGTTCCGATTTCATTGTCTAATTCCTTTCGTAATATGCTCCAAAAATTAATAAATGAATATATTTGGGGTAAAACTAAACCTAGAATCATTAGAAATACAATGTACCGCTCCACCCAGAATGGAGGTTTGGGACTTCCAAATGTTGAGATATACTATAAAGCGAAGTGTCTACAAAGGATATTGGATTGGCATCGCAATGGAGACAGTAAAGCATGGGTGGCAATAGATTCACATATTTTGAAAACTCCATCTCCAGGAGTGTTGAGCTGGGTAGATAAGAAAAGCAGGCCACCTTGGACTATGTCCTATCCGTTATATCAGCATGTTTTTGAGATATGGGATAGTTTAATAGCCAATGATCATAGAATTTCCTCATTAAGATCCCCTATGTCTCCAGTTTCACCTAACGCAGAGTTACATGGAGGGTTAGAACAAAAATTAAATACACAACATGATTGGGAAATATGGTATACTGCTCCTATATATAAATTTCTAAGTGGTAATAAACTCAAACAGAGAACCGATTTGGGAGATATATTAGGTGGAACCTTCACAAAATGGTTGAAGTACTATCAACTCGACCACTATTTAGCCACTTCCAGATAGAAGACTGATGACTAGACAACCCACCCCCTTCGAGCAACAATGCTTGCAGGATCAACCACTGCATCGCTCATTAGCATCGGCAAAAAAGGCTCTATTAAGTGTAGAAAAGACTGAAACCCCTATGTTAGCCGTTGGCATTGGGAATTGGGTAAGGAATTTACTGAAACAGAGTGGAAGCACATAATTCACAACACAAAAAAATCCTTGGTATCGGCTAAATCTTTAGATTTAAACTTCAAGGTTCTGGCGAGATGGTATCTTACCCCGGTTAGGATTAAGGCGATATACCCGGCAGCCTCTGACATGTGTTGGAGAGGCTGTGGTAGTAAAGGCTCCATGACTCACATATGGTGGGCGTGCAACAGGATACAGCCCTTCTGGTTACAAATAGGGGAATACATCAAAACCATTGGCAGTCAAAAAAGCGATTATCAAATCCAGCTTCATTGAATTTACTCACAAGGTGCAAGTGTAAAATACGTAGGAAATTAATACAGTTAGCATTAAATACTGCAAAATCCCTGATAGCCAACTGGAGTCTGGAAATCACAATTAGTCCCTACATACCAAGCATGGGAATCGCTCATGGAGCGCACAATTCATTTAGAGGAATATGGTTATTTCATAAGAAAAGATATGGAAACATTCCATAATATACAATTTCACTGGGAAACACGAATGCACACACATTAATGACCACATATAACCAACTTTTTTTTTATTTCGCGTAAACCATGCTGATACCAAACTAGAAAGGGAACATACTTAGGTGTACATGAGCGAGAGAAACTTAGGTTTTAAGCCCACATCATGACCGATTGTTTGTTTTATTGTTAAATTTCAATTAAGGTTGAAAGGAGTAAAATCAGTATGACTTTTGTTCAAGTTGTTTAAAGGGACAGTCAACAGCAGAATTTTTGTTTTTTAAAAAGAAAGATAATCCCTTTATTACCCATTCCCCAGTTTTGCATATACAACACAGATATAATACACGTTTTACCTCTGTAATTATCTTGTATCTAAGCCTCTGCTGACTGCCCCCTTATTTCAGTTCTTTTGACAGACATGCAGTTTAGCCAATCAGTGCTCACTCCTAGGTCACTTTACGTGCATGAGCTCAATGTTATCTATATGAAACATGTGAACTAATGCCCTCTAGTGGTCAAAATGTATTCAGATTAGAGGCAGTCTTCAAGGTCTAATAAATTAGCATATGAACCTCCTATGTTTAGCTTTCAACTAAGAATACCAAGAGAACAAAGCAAAATTGGTGCTAAAATTAAATTGGGAAGTTGTTTAAAATTGCATGCCCTATTTAAATCATGAAAGTTTTTTGGACTTGACTGCCCCTTTAAGCTGTGATCACTGATTTTTGATGCATTAATCTGTATTGCTTTACTTCATCCAATAAACATTTTAAAACAAAACAAAAAAATTGCATCCTCTATCTGAATCATGAAAGAAAAAGGGTTTAGTATCCCTTTAAGCTGCTCCACAGAACAAGCTAAAAAGTGGTAGTCACTCAACAGAGGATATGTAGGTAGTCTGCATCAGTATAAGATTGTCCATGTGAGGAAGTAAAAGCACATAATCATACACAAGGAGCAGCACACTGTAGACTGGAAAATCTACAAATTGGACCAGGGGCACTGCAACATTTCCACACTGGTAGAAGATTCTCACCACCCAGCTGAACTCCTGTCACCTCAGAGGGAAATAACCAATCTTATCCACTGTAGCACATGGTGTCACCTACTTGTGAAGGCAAACGGCAGCTAGGGGGAGGGAATACGGATTAGCAAAGCCCTGGAAATTAAGGTATGTTTTGCCTCCTCTTGCTGTTCAGAAACTATATCTAAGTGATGGATGATTGTCTTATATTGTGAATTCTTTGTTTCTATTTACAAAACCTTTATTTAAACATAGTTTTAAGGGGACATGAAAACCAATGTTTCCCTCATTCAGATAAGTATACAATTTAACAACTTTCCACGTTACTTTTATTATAGATTTTGCTTTATTTTAATAGCCTTTGTTGACGAAACCGCAATGCACATGCGTAAGTCAATAAAGCATGTATGTCCAGCCACCAATCAGGAGGTCCTGTACCTACCTAGGTATGCTTCCTAAAGGATACCAAGAGAAAGAAAATAGTTTAAAACTGAATACTCCCTCTGAATAAAATAAGTTTTCATTTCCCTTGAAACTAGTATCCATAATTTTAAGATAACATGAACCAAATCCTCTTAGAGCAAAAAGCAAATGAAGAGGTGAAAATATTTTGTAATTTCCAACCAGCAGTTTCATGGGTAGACCTATAGTGTGCCATGCAGTCATTGTGAAACTAGATATATCCCAGGGCCAGACAGATACTGTGATCCTGTCTGTACCATCTCAAAGTGGAAACCCATGATAACCTCATTTTGAAAGCAGTTTTGGATGAAAGTGTGGAATTTCAGCCTCAACAGAAGCCTGCTAGCAGTTCCAAAAACTGCTACAAAAATACCCCCCCAAAAAAATACACATTTTCTCATGCCATATCTGTTTAATAAACTCACTCTAGATGCCTTAAAGAGTAAGTAAACTGATGAATCAGTGCTCAGTTTTTAAAAAAACTATTAAAAGAAACAGGGGCACTTTTCATCAAAGGTTATATTTCCCTGTTTTTGTATAAATATTTACCTTTTATTCTGGAAGGCGCTCCAGTGCTTCCCCCGCAAGTCTCTCCATTTGTCACAAATGATGAATTAGTGTTCCTCCAATCACTGCTTCCCCTCCCCAGAGCAAACAATGCCCGAGGGGAAGCCGGATTCTTCATTGCGACATATGAAGGGGCTTGCGACAGGTGGGTGAAGCGCTGGAGCGGCTTCCAGAATAGAAGTATTTGTACAATAATGGGGAAATGTAAACTATGATGAATGAAAGTGCCCCCGTTTTCAAAACAGGTCACTTTAAATACTAGACACATATAGGGCCTGAGCAAAAACTCACTGGCATCATTCTGTCTCCAAATTCAGTACCCTGCATATTGGAGATGAAACTAAACTAAAATGTCCCTTTCTAAAAACATTTCAGGGACCTTACAGTACTGACGAGATTGCTTAGATAAGCTCTCCACTCTGGTGAGAATATTGGACCCTTATACTTAATATTCAGGGAAGATTCTGTAATTGTCTGGTAGAGAGGGGCAATTCCCTTTATCAGTTAAAAAAAAAAAAAAACTGAGTTTAGGCCAATTGCATTATGAAGTTACCAAACTGATAAAGAGGTCTTCACTAGCCACCAGGTGCCTGATTCTCTAAAGCTCTCTGGTCTGGTAAGATTCTAGAAGACACTTCTATCACCATTACAGGGCCCCCCTCTGCATTTTGTTTTTTTAAACCAAACTTACCACCTTGGGAAGTGTATAAAAGGTGGTCAAAGTTTTGTTTTTGTTTTGTTTTTTAAAGACTTTGCAATATAGCAGATTTCTCTCCATGCTAGCGATTTTTAAAATTGTGACCTTTGTTAAATAACACCCCACAAACAAAGGGGCAGGCAATTTAAAAAAATATATATATTTGAATTAAATCATAAATAGGTACACTCGGGAGCACCAATGCACTACTGGGAAAGCCAACAAGAAACACATGCAGCCACCAGTAGTACATTGCTCTTAGTATCATTTGTTGAAAGGAGCAGCAAAGTACGTTTGATAATAGAAATTGTAAAGTAACCATTTAACATTGCTGAGTGGTCCTTCAGTTTTAAATGCTGCACATTCAAGCCCTACTGTAAGGCAATTTCACTGAGAAACCCAGATTCTTTCCCTCAGAAGACCCAGCATGTTTCAACTAGAACATTATTTATAATGACATGTAAATAAAAAACCCCATCACAACAAACCACACACAAGAATCAGTAATACAGAGTTTAATCTGACAACCATTATTCTAGAAATATTATTTAACATATGCCTGTTGGATACAAGTCAAAGATGTCTACTACTGAAAGTTGTACAAAGGTTTACAAGTCTTTAAGATCTTTCTGGATGAGCCACAAAGTTGCTGCACTTTTCTGTAGTTGAGCAACTTCGTCATCCTTCAGTTTTTGATTAATCACACTTGTCAAACCCTTGGCATTCAGGACGCAGGGAAGGCTCAGGAAAACCTCATTCTCAATACCATACATGCCCTATAAAAAGAGAACATTATAGTTATGTAAAATGGATATGACAGGTAGATAACTTGAAGATTCTTTTAATCTCCATTTTTAGGAAGCATTTTACAATTATGAAATTACAAGGTGTTAACTATCCCTTTAACATAAGACATTTCTATTGTGTTGCCAATAGTACATTTCAGCCAGGTCTTAAAGCTTTTAAGCTCATCTGAACAAACAAGATCGTTGTATGTCCTCTCTATTACGTTCTGTATGTAAACAAGCATTTTTGCTTATCTTGTGTAAATATTTGAAAATCCTAAAAAAAAAAAAACCCCCACAAGTTAAAGTCTCCCAAAAAGACTATTTGGATAGCCACAGAAGAGATCTTACTTTGCAGTTAGGCGATTAAGTCTTCAGATCCAATTAAACTGGTATGAATATTTAAAGATTCATGTGATCAGCATACCCTACTACATACATTTAAGATCACAACTAAGCCCTCAGCTACAAACTAAAGCCAATATTTCAGAATCTGATAGACAAAAGGTTGTTAAATTGTGTTGCTTTTAAAGGCACAGTGCAGTAAAATTTGTTTCCCTTCAACATGTTTGCCAAGACAATAAAATATCTATATCTAGATAATTGAACAATATCCCCTACACACTTTTTGCTGTGTGAAACTACAGCTCATTACAATGGGGGGTGAGCTTGTAGAGAGAGTAGGCCTCATCACTCTATAAAAAAACAAAGGCTTCCTTATGTTATATATGTATATGCAGAGGACAAACTATTTCTACGACTCTAAACTAGGGTCGATTTTAACTGGTGACTCGTCAACATTGCATCTTTAGCCTGTTGATCCCATCCCATAAACTGAAAATTGTAATACTGCAGTAATGGGTACAGAAGCAATAAAAGTGTCCAATTTACTTCTCTATATACACACTGAAGCTCCAACACTAGTGGTTAGACATTAAAGTTAATTCTATAGAACACGGATCTATAGCTTAGTTTGTATTTTGCTGTTCTTACCTTTACCATGGTGGAAACGGGATGGACTCTACTCAGGTTCTTAACAATGGATTCCACCAGATCAGCCACACTGAAACCAATGGCCCAGTTTGTATATCCCTTTAGCTTGATCACTTCATAGGCACTTAATAAAAAATAATAAAAAAAAAAAGGCAAAGTGATAAAGGCAGATAATTGTGCAATAAACTAGTCCTTTAGTGTGTGCAAATTAGATCAAATCTACCACAGATTTACCTGTCAACTACTTGCTTGTGAATATCTTTCCATTTTTCAGAGTCCTTGTCAGTGCCGATTTCAGGGGAAATGGACTGAAGGGTGACACCACCAACAGTTACTCCACTCCATACAGGTACTAGGAAAAAAAAAAAAAAAAAAAAAAAAAAAAAAAAAAAAATTTTTATATATATATATATATATATATATATATATATATATATATATATATATATATATATATATATATATATATATATATATATATATATATATATATATATAAAAAAAAAACACACCACGACCTTAGTTACAGAAAGTTCCATACACTCTTTTCAGTAGGTGGCCTTGTAAGTGCTCTTACCACTGGTATCACCGTGCTCTCCTAGGACGTAGCCATGACAGCTGGAAGGATGGATTCCAAGTTTTTCAGAAATCAAGTGGCGGAATCTTGCAGAATCTAAGTTGGTTCCACTGCCAATGATACGGTGTTGGGGAAGGCCACTCAATTTCCAGGTGACATATGTTAAGATGTCCACTACATCAGTGAGAAAAAACAAAAACAAAATAGAATTGTTAACTCCACACACTGATGCTTTGTTGCCATTTATTTAATTTAGCAGGGAAGCTGAGTGTGTCCAATTCTCCAGCCAAGTCCCCATAAACATTTCTACTGTTTCAAATACATACAAGGCAGGGAGCTACAGGTAGTACTGGCTGCATACAAGATTGCTCATTCAGTACAGAAACCATTGCAGGTTGGCTTCATATGCCAATTGTAGAATTGGCTATGAAAAAGCCATTTAACCCCTTAATGACCAAAAACGTGCCTGGCACGTCCTCTGGAGTGTCAAGCGGTGGAAGCCATCGTGATCGCTTCCAGCCGCTATAAGGCTATTGCAGCGATGCTTCAATATTGAGGCATCGTGAAAAACCTTTTTTCAGCCAACCAATGCAGAGAGCCACAATGTGGCCCTCTCCTCATCGGCCAGTGATGGTGCCAATCGTTGGTGGAAGGGATCTGAGGGAGGCCCATCACTGGTGAACTTCGTGCAAGAGTTGATCCGGATCCTGTAGTGCACACGAGAATATTAAATAAAAAAAGTACCAAAATGGTCATAGATCAATGCTTTGGGTTGTCAAAAAAAATAAATCAGTCTTTAGAAAGTTCATTTAAAGGGACAGTCAAGCCAAAAACCAAACAAACCCGTGTTTTATAGGGCATGTAATTTTAAATTTACTTTTATCACCAATTTTGCTTTGTTCCCTTGGTATTCTTAGTTGAAAGCTAAACTTAGGAAGGCTCATGATAATTTCTAAGCCCTTGAAGGCTGCCTCTGATCACACACTTTTTTATTATTTGCTTTTCACAACAGGGGAGAGCTAATTCATGTAAACCCTATAGATAACTGAGCACGCCCATGGATTGTGGCAGACACTGCACTAATTAGCTAAAATGAAAGTCAGATAATAAAATTTCATGTGATCAGGGGGCTGTCAGAAGATGCTTAGATAAAAGTCAATTGCATCATAGAGGTAAGAAGTATAATATAACAGTGTTGGTTATGCAAAACTGGGGAATGGGTAATAATGGATTATTTAACTTTTCAAAGACGGTCCCTTTAATGGAATATATATATATATATATATATATATATATATATATATATATATAAATAAATGAGTAAGAAAATTAAAGCTAAAAACAAAACACCGCAGAAATTTAAATAGTCCTGATCACTAAGAGGTTAAATATATAAGTTACTCCCAGTGGGAGGAAGGCAAGTACTAAAAATGTTAATTTTCAATTGTTCTCTAGAGAAAAAAAAAACAAAACAAAAAAACTCCCTGCAAGCAATGCCCCATTTTAAATGTGTTGTGGTTTCAACGAGCAAACCCATCTAGTACATACAAAAATAAAGCTAAAACAAAATTGACCACATTTTATACTCTTCAGCTGGCTTAAGTCAATGGAAAAACATTAAGGGGGGGGATCCAGTTTAAAGTACAGTCCCTTTTAAGTGAGACATTGGGTATATTTCTGCAGGCTCAGACCATTTATATGGGCATGTTCTTGGGAATAGAGGCTTTTAATCAAAGACTGACATTTCATATACAAAATCATAAGTGAGCAATTCCCCATACATTTTATACCATGCAGCTACTATAACAAATCATAGGGAAGACACTAAGAGGAAACATTTTGCAGTATATTTTCCCTTTAAGGTGCTGTAGAATTGACCAGGATCTAGCAAATCATGTCAAATTGCTCTTAGTTATGGACAATATTTGAAAACTGTTTTCACATGTATCCTAATGACGTTATAACCTATTGAATTTACATTTAAGAGTTTTAAAATTTTGTATCAAGCTTTGCCAGTGCCAAGACAACTGGCTGTTAACATCACACTAAGGGATTAACAGATAAGGATTTACCTGGATTGGAAACCACAACAATAGTAGCATCAGGGCTATACTTCACAACCTGAGGAATGATAAATTTGAAGACATTGACATTTCTTTGAACCAAGTTTAGACGGCTCTCTCCTTCCTGCTGACGCACACCACCTGTGACCACAACGATTCTAGAGTTTGCAGTTACGGCATAGTCTACAAAGACAATTTGTTAGAAAAAAAAAAAAAAGTTTAATCAGAGCTACTAAAACAGTGATTGTTAAGCGCCTAAGCACATTTTATTCACAACAATGTTTTACATAAAGTGCTGAAGGCAGTTGCACACTTCTAAGCCTACCCAAGGAAGTCATGGAAAGGAGCCAAGTTTCAAAGACCAATAGAATGGGGGTCAGTTTGATAAAAGTAAAATTTATATTTGAAGACTGCAGCAGATTTAAATGATGAAACCTTAAAAAGGGCAAGTAAAATTAAAACTGCATGCTTTATCTGAATCATGAAAGCTTATACCAACTTCCCAATTTACTTTTTATCAAATTTGCTTTGTTCTCTTGGTATTCTGTTGAAAACTAAACCCAGTCAGGCTGTTAGGAGCTTAGAGTACGTGTCTATAGCAGCAGTGTGTATATACACATACTGCTGCCAGATGGCTTAAAGGGACAGTCTAGTAAAAACAAAAAACCCCCATAACTTTCATGATTTAGATAGGGCCTTGGTACAGGCAAATCATTTAACTATTTAATTAGTTTAGCTCTGTTTTCCGCATTCATATTAAAAAAGGGACATGAAACTAAAACAAGTCTCTATCTAAAACATGGAACTTTAAACAGTGTTCAAATTTACTTCTGGTCAAATTTTCTTTGTTCTTCATATCCTTTGAAGAGTAAGCCTAAATGGCAGTAATGGACCACAGGAAACTAACTTTACGCATCTGACAAGTCCATGACTAGTGGCATATTTAGGCAACCACCCCAGTAAGGTTTTTCAGAGGATACCAAAAGAATAAAGATACACTGGACTTTAATGTCAGTTTACAATTCAGAGCATATTTGACTGTCCCTTTATCTACACATAATGAGCTGAGATGCATACCTGTGTCTGACACAATCTTTGGGGTTTTGAGAAAAAGACCCCCATGTTGCAAGTCCAACATTTCACCCCTCAGTTTATCCGCCAAGATATCAACAAGAGCCAGCTCATCTGTTAATTCCTTTATAAATAGAAAGCAGTATAAATAAAATAAATGTTATATGTAACAATTGTCAGGTTAAAAAAAAAAAAAAAAAAAAAAAAAAAAAAAAAAATCCATATTTAGAATGCTTAACCAAGAGTTAAATTGATTAAACATTTCAAATATTGTCTAGGGCAGGGGTTGACAAATCTGTTTAAAATTTATGAGCCAAATAGTGGTATTTGCATATAGCTATATGAATAAACCAAAAAGTTATGACCCAGGGTAAGATTATAGGAGCCAGTGGCCCCTGGCTACCAAGTTTGTTTAGCCCTGGTCTAGGTAGGAGTCAATAAGGAAATTCAAACTATAGTGGCTGCTAGTGAATTAAATCATAACCCTCAAAAAAAATAAATAATAATTTATAGAGATGTTACGCAAAGTACACTATGTTGAGCTTCCTCTTCCTTTGAGATCCATACAGAAACCAGTCCTGAGAATTCATATTATCTCTACTAACTACTGGATACTCGAAAGCCCAGCAGATGTGGGATCTATTCCTTCTAAGGGAGCTCTACACAACTCACACGAGGGTACAACATGCGAGTAAAATGTTTGCCTCCTTCTAGTGTATGTACGCCACTTGCAAACATTTGGGATTTATTAGTTATTGTTTTATGTATACTAGATGAGTGCTGTTTTTACATTCTTTTATTGCATTTAGAACGCTTAACAGAAATTTTTAACATTGTATAAGAGACCATTCAGTGCCATCGTAGAGAAAATAAAAATGGGAGGCTATGAAATAATTTGTGTCTAGAAATAACATGCCTCTTGACAGCAAAAAAAAAAAAAAAAAAAAAAAAAAAAAAAAAAAAACCTGTTGAGAAATAGACCTTAGAAGGGGCATGGGACAAGATGTCTCAGGGTTTACATAGTATACAATTTAAAACAACTTTATTCATTCTCTTGGTATAATTTTTTGAAGGAGCCGCAATGCACTACTGGGAGCTAGCTGAACACATTGAGTGAGCCAATGACAGGAGGCATATATGTGCAACCATCATTCAGCAGCTTTACCCTAGTAGTGCATTGTTGCTCCAGAGCCTACCTAGGTATAATTTACAACAAATGATACCAAGAGAAGGAAGCAAAATTGTAAAGTTAAAAATTGCATGCTCTATCTAAATCATGAAAAGTAAATTGACTTTACCGTTCTATTGTTCCCTTGCAATCTATGTACATAGAATCAATCCCTTACTAAGATTCAAGAAGCACAATGAATAGAAAATGGTTTGGGGTGGGAAAGATCTGCACAAGGACCTAAGTGAGGAGCAAGGAGTAAAAATAAAACCTATGTTATTGTTTTATTCAAACTATTTACATTAAGGTCATTATTTTTGTTCTTCCAATAAAAAAGGACAGTTGAAAACTTTGTCAAATATGAACGAACCACCTATTAAACTGGAGATATCAATAAGTTATCTATGCATTTGTAATAGTATATAACCAAATCAGTAATTTTCTGATAACTGGAATAATCAAGTTATTTTAATGAGAATTATGCAGAAAACCCATGATTTCTGCCTAGTAATTTAAATCAAATCCACCCTGCTCAGTAGGGGCAATGCATTGAAAATTCTGATCACAGAACCTTTTTACATAGAGTCAGTGAGCATTTGTTTTAACAAATTACACCATTTAATACATTAAAATGTCCCCTAAACCTTACCATATAACAGTATTGGAAAAACACTCAGATCTTAAATTTGCACTAACAGGTTTGGGGACATACAGTAATAAAGGTCCTATTTTTATACAATCATACTTTAAAACTAAATATTAGGCATGCCCAGTCGAAGGTTTTGGATGCCTCAGAATGAAGTGGCTGGTCGCAGTGTGCTATTTTCGGAGCCGGATTTTTTCTTGTAAAAACTGCAACATGCTAAAAACTGGATTTTTACAGAATGATCTTAGTGTGTTGCACTTTCACAAGTAAAAAGCCAGCTCCGAAAGACGAATGCTGTAAACTGCCACCTTCGAAAAGGCATAAGAAACCTCCAAATGTTTCTGTTTACAAAGCAGCTAAATCTAAAGTAACCTGCTTATATTGTTTGTTCAGTATTTGCTTTAAAAAATGTGATATATATATATATATATATATAAATAATCACTCAAGGGCAAATGCGTGGAGAAAAGCAATTAAGAATGTAAAGGTTAGAAGAGTCATGTATTGAATACATCTATCACAAGTGATAACTATTTCAGTCATACCCGCAGCAGTATACTTGTAGCACAGGCCATGCCAACTTGGCCAACCCCCACTATTGTTATCTTGTTGGTTGGAAGTGCAGTCTTGTCCTCTGTTACAGAAGTGATTAGTTTTTTTTGTACTGAAGCCATGTTGTTCTGCAAAAGATATAATATAAATCATTATGACAATACAGGTCTAAAATAATTGTTAATTTATTAAAACAGTTTAATACAGGACATAGATTAGCCCACTACACAGTGCATATAGAGTTAACGGTTTAAGAGATTTTCAATAGGCATCCCCCCCCCCCCCCCAGCTACTTTTAGTGTATTAACTGGCCACAGGCACAAATATTGGTGCCCATATTTGTGAACAGTGAAAAGCACTGGAGACTTCCTTCTGAAGGAGGCCTTTTGCCACAGGTAAAAAAAAAAAATGGAAGTTTTTAATTTAAATCACCAATTTCATACTGGTAATATTTTTAGAACACAAGAATCTAGTTTTCTTAATACAGAAATAAAGGCAACTATCTTAACTCTGATTTTTAATCAAAATTCTTTGTGCATAAATTTAAGTCTGCAAGCTGAAGGATTCTAGTCCTGAGTATTATACTACTATACTAGACCATCTATAAAATTATTATATCTATTTTTATTTGGCTGTAGCATGGCACAAAAAAAAAAAAGTTCAAATGTGGCAAAACATAAGAGATCCTGGTAAAAATTTAGCATTCTAACTTATTTATTCCTTTAAAGGGACACTGAACCCAATTTTTTTCTCATGATTCAGATAGAACATGCAAGTCGAGCAACTTTCTAATTTACTCCTATCATCAATTTCTCTTTGTTCTCTTGCCATCTTTATTTGATAAAGGCATCTAAGCTAAGGAGCCAGAAATGTTTTGGTTCAGGACACTGGACAGCACTTGTTTATTGGTGGGTGAATTTATCCACCAATCAGTAAGAACAACCCAGGTTGTTAACCAAAAATGGGCCGGCATCTAAACTTACATTCTTGCTTTTTAAAATAGATGCCAAGAGAATGAAGAAAATTTAATAGGAGTAAATTAGAAAGTTGCATGCTCTGAGTCACAAAAGAAAGTTTGGGTTCAGTGTCCCTTTAAGGCTGCGTGCATCACATGTGGATGCATACTGTTGCTCCCTTTAAAACTGTGCATGTTTACCCACTAGAGGTTGTGTGTGCCTGCCCCTTTATGATTACGAGCAGGTGCCGAGCTGCCCTATGAAGTTGCGCTGCATAAACATTGTGATCTGTCCCTTTAAGACTGTGTAGTGCTAGTTGACCCTTTGCCTGTCCCTTTAAGACAGTGACCAGGTGCTATGCTGTCCTTTAAGGCTGTGGTGAGTGAGCATTGTTTTCTCAGCAGTTTGTACAGTAGGTACTGACAGAGCGGCTTTAAAGGGACAGTATACACTCATTTTCATATAACTGCATGTAATAGACACTACTATAAACAAGATGCAGATACTGATATAAAAATCCAGTACAAAACTGTTTAAAAACTTACTTAGAATCTCAGTTTAGCTCTGTTAAAAAGGTAGTTGGAAAGCCCACTGCAAGTGTGAAATAAGAAGCTCCCCCCCCCCTCCTTTTGCATATTAAAAGACCCTTTAAACAAACAGGAGAAAGCTGGAGAAGGTAGCTGACGGTATTCAAATAAAACTTTGGGGCTTGGTTAGGAGTCTGAAAATCAGAGCAATGTTATTTAAAAATAAGCAAAACTATACATAAAAAAAAACAAAAAAAAAAACTTTATGGGCTATAAAATAGATCTGCAAAACATTTATGCAAAGAAAAAAAAAAAAAAAAAAAAAAAAGTGTATAATGTCCCTTTAAGTGTCTGTACAGTAAAGTTACAAATCTATAAACCTGTAGGCTTAGGGTTGGATACAATGTATCCATGTAGGTGAGCAGAGCTGGCTGTGGAAAGTCTACGGTGAGAACAGGGACTTTAAACCCCAACATATGGCTCCCCTTTTAGTCCCTGGAGATAGAAACAATGCAGTATTGTTGGAAGCCCTCATCTGAACCCCCATACCAAATTTGGAAGTAAAATAATGCAATATGGCGGAGAATCATTTAGAATGCTAAACTCAGATTTTACTGAAATCCCTTGCATACGTGTGGTCATAAAAAAAAACTGTAGGCAATAGATCAAACACAGCTTCCTTTTTAGCACATGTTCATAATGAAAATCACAAATACCCTGCATGCAAGCAACCCAATCTGACTTTACAAAGTTATTTGGCAATGCTATTTAAGTAATCAGTCTCATGTATAGTACATTGAGCAACAAGCTGGAAATTCCAATATCAACTAAGAATTTTTTGTTTCTGGACCACACTGTTAATCTTTTGAATGACCATTTTAGGATACAGTAACCCAGTCAAAATCAACTGTTTAAACAGCCACGTTATCATAACTATATAATAATTGTGTGCCTTAGCACTTTAAAAGCAAACATTTGCTTCTGTTCCAATTTAAATAAGAAAGACGCCATTGCATGACTGGTGTTAGTCACACACTAGTAAGTGCACAGCATATAAAATATACAGTCTCTCCTAAAGCTTTTAATGGCAGACATCAAAACCTACAATTCTCAAGCTTTAAGAAATAAGTTTATTTTAATCTTTAAAAGAAAGAAAGTTTACTCCATGTACAATCAAGGACTCATGGAGTTTGGCAACACGCCAGTATATTTGCTAGCACAATGACAAAGCCTTTACGTTACATAAGCCATTGCTGACTCTCTAATAATGTTCAGAAGCAAGCTAGGGCCTGACTTCCTTCACTAGAATAGCGGGCATAACAGGAAGAAACTGACACGAGCGTTAGTTAACTCTACATCCTAGTTCAAGACTGCGTAGCGTCTCAGCAATGCAGGATCCCTGCCAGGGTCACTCAGGGCAGCTTTGGTCCTTCGTCCAAAAGAAGCAGCTACACTCAGCCTTTATAAACTACTACATCTATGTGATGGCTTGTGAATAAGGACCATAAACGCCATACAGCAGCCATTTGTGTGGTAAGCACACAATATAATGTGTTAGAGCACCTCAGGAAGAGGGGATGTAACAATATTATATAAAGGCAAACCATACATTACTGCGGAGCCTGTGGACTAAACGGTGTGAATCGCAGGATCGATGCTGTCAGAATGAGCAGAAGGTGGGGCTTCACCCCAGTTTAGTCTGAGGCTCAGGCTCCATCACTGCGATTGGAACACACCCCATCACCTCACTCAATCCTCTCCAAGGACAGCATTGCAAGGGCACCCGGGCCCAGCCCATCTTGTTACCGCCTCCCTCCTCAGGGGGGCCACGATGAAGCTATAGGAAGCTCCGAGGCACAAATATTACTGGAGTCAAGCTATCAGACAGTTTAAAAATCCAAGTCAAGCTATCAAACAGGTTTAAATATTGCTCCTATTAGCAGGACATACATATGAAGCGTATCCAAGACTAGGCTGCATTCATAATACAAAATTACATTGCATGGAGCTGTGTAGGTATTTTTAGACAAAACCAGCCAAGGTCATACAAAATAAAGAAAAGCTAGTTGACAAGGAAGTACCTCACCCGGGTTAGCCCCCCATATTCAAAATTTTAAAAATCATTACATTTGTTAGATCAACTGTTTTTTTCCGTTAAATTACTCTAAAATATGAAATATTAACAATCTTTTTCAGGGGGGGGCTAACCCGTAGCCAGCCCCCCTCAACAAAATGTTATAGATTATGATAGCTCCACGTTAGATTAGCCAAAAGTTGTTAGATCTAGTCTAATTACTGAGATATTGCATTTTTAATGAGGGGGGCTAGCCCCCCTCAACTGAAATCTGGACCAAATTTTATTGATTTTGATAGATATACGTTAGATCAGGTTCGATCAACTGGTTTTTCGTTAGATCTATCACGCAAGCGGCTGTATTCACAATCCTAGTTTGTGTGCGGGGGAGGGGTAATCATTGGGCTAGCCCCCCCCCCCCCCTCAACTGAAATCTGGACCAAATGTGATAGAGTTTGATAGATATACGTTAGATGAAGTTTTTTTTTTGTTAGATCTATCACGCAAGAGGCGGTATTAACAATCCTAGTTTGTGTGCTGGAGAGTGTGACAGGGTTGGGGGGTGAGTGTGACAGTGCGAGAGAAGGTGGATGTGATCGGATTAGTGGGTTAATGTGATCAGGTGAGTGTGGCAGGGTGAAGGGGGTGTGTGTGACAAAGTCATAGACAGGGTCGGGGTGGGACCAAAAATAGGCCGAATCATTTTAAGGCAAAGCAGCCCATCCCAATTTCTTGTCAACACCAGAATTTTTGTTGTTTAAAAAGTTAGATAATCCCTTTATTACCCATTCCCCAGTTTTGCACAACCAACAATGTTATATTAATGTACTTTTTACCTCTGTGATTACCTTGTATCTAACCCTCTGCAGACTGCTCCTTATCTCAGTTATATTAATATACTTTTTACTTTTGTGATTACCTTGTATCTAAGCGTCTTCTAACAGCCCCCTGATCACAAGACATTTTATTTATTATGTGTTGACTTTCATTTTAGCCAATTAGTGCAGTGTCTGCCACAAGCCACGGGTGTGATCACAATGTTATTTATATGGCTCACATGAACTAGCTCTCCCCTGTTGTGAAAAGCAAATAAAAAAAAGCATGTGATAAGAGGCGGCCTTTAAGGGCTTAGAAATCATATGAGCCTTCCTAGGTTTTGCTTTTAACTAAGAATACCAAGAGAACAAAGCAAAATTGGTGATAAAAGTAAATTGGAAAGTTGTTTAAAATTGCATGCCCTATTTGAAACAAAGGTTTTTTTGGGACTTGACTGTCCCTTTAACACTCTCTTGTCCAGGATGATTGAAATGCTGTGCTATAGTGCAACTGCACCACAGCAGGGGATGGTGTTGCGCAAGAATCCTCTTGTGCAAAATTACATTTTACCTTGCTTTGAAACATGGCCACCTGCAGGGATTGTAAATATTCCCCAATGTGTGACATCCAGCCCTACAGAAATACACTTGTATGAACGCAGACCCCACACACACTCGCACAAGCTCTTCCCTCCTGACCTGCGCGCTGCCCGGGGACAGCTCAACAGAAGCCGGGGACATTTGCGGGGCATAATGTTTCCAGGGACAGTCTCCTCAATCCGGGGACTGTCCCCTAAAATCGGGGACGTCTGGTCACCCTATCATAAGAAATGCGTTGCATAGCATCTTCAACAAGTCTTCTTTGTTCCATACCTGGGAGAGGTTTACCAGTTTGATCCAAGGAGATGGAGGGTTAATCTCATAAAGTATTAACTTCCATATCTCTTACATCAAGAGTTAATACTTATTATAATAAAATCAGCAATATTAAATGTGATAATATGAGATGCATTACTTGTAATTTTATAGAACACAAAAAGAATGTATACTATAAAATAATCCCATAAAGTGTAGAATAATCTTCCACTCCCCGCTTCCTACACCTTGGTGGTATGTGGGGGGCGTAGTTTGTCACTGCTGGATGTCTCTTGGTTTTGTGCAGAGCTTTGGGACAGGGTTATAATAACGCCCCTCACAGGCCAAATAGACACAGTGCGTGCAAAAGCACTGACTGGTCTGTGCATGGACATGCGCTTCTGCATGCTACAGAATACCGCCTCTTGCGTGATAGATCTAACGAAAAAACCAGTTGATCTAACGTATATCTATCAAAATCAATAAAATTTGGTCCAGATTTCAGTTGAGGGGGGCTAACCTGGGGATCACCCCTCCCCCGCACACAAACTAGGATTGTGAATACCGCCGCTTGCGTGATAGATCTAACGGAAAAAAAACAGTTGATCTAACGTATATCTATCAAAATCAATAAAATTTGGTCCAGATTTCAGTTGAGGGGGGGCTAGCCCCCCTCATTAAAAATGCAATATCTCAGTAATTAGACTAGATCTAACAAAACTTTTGGCTGATCAAACCTGATCTAACGTGGAGCTATCATAATCAATAACATTTTGTCAAAAATTGTGTTGAGGGGGGGCTGGCTACGGGTTAGCCCCCCCTGAAAAAGATTGTTAATATTTCATATTTTAGAGTAGATCTAACGGAAAAAACAGTTGATCTAACAAATGGAATGATAATTTGTTAACATTTTGAATATGGGGGGCTACTTATTCAGAAATGAAAATTAGAGCCATATGCCAGTGTTGGCATCAATTGTTGTGCCCAAAACACAATTGGGCCAGGCTAAAACAATTGCATGTCATGAAGGGGGGGTCTACCCTGTATATATTCATAGTGAAATCAGTGGCCCAATGGTTATTAACCATTTGAAAAAAAATTGGTTACTTATTTAAAAATGGTAATTAAAGCACCAATGCCAGTGTCAACATCAATTTCTGTGCCCAAAACACCATTGGGCTAGGCTAAAAATAATTGCATGTCATGGAGGGAGATCTAACCTGTATATATTTATGATGAAATCAGTGGTTATTAACCCTTTGACAATATCTGTTACTTATTCAAAATAGTAATATTTGTATTGGTGCCAACGTATGCCCTTTTTTCAAGTTTGTATATTCAATTGTTGTATAAAGGGATTCCACCTCTGTAACTACATTATATGAGTCATATTATTATATAAATAAAACCTATATTTTTATTTTAAAGTCAATTTAAAGCAGTCTGACAAAAAAAAAAAAATATATAAAAAAGAAACAGAATTTCACGAATAAGAAACCACACACACTTCGTACATTTAGCCATTATAAGTTATTCCACTACAGTAACATGTTACTAATCATGCTAGGGTAGCCCCCGCCTCCCCTATAGATGTTCTCTTATCAAATTACAGAAGCCAGTTGGTAAAGCTCTGCATTTTTAATCTGGGCACTACCATATGTATTGCTGCATCCTTTGATAAAAAGCAAGGCCAATTAATTATGTTACCAGCCTTTTGATAGATGTGCCTTGAACAAAAGAAAACTTTACATTTTTGAGTTTATTTTTAAAGGGACAAAACTTTTTTTTTTTTTTTTTTATTAAACGAATACACATATTACTTTTACATTAACAGACTACCACCCTGTTGGTAAATACAGAATGTCAGAAGATGGTGAAACCCCACTTGTAAAGTTAGTCCCCAAAATTCACTTGTGGTGGATGCCAGAGGATTAGCAGAGCACCTTGCTAAGTATGACAGACGCAAGAGCAGCAAGAACAATGTGGGAGAAGAGAATCATCCACCCAAGAGGGAAGCTACTTCTTAAAATAATGGTACTTTTCAGTTAAAGGGATATGAAACCCAAAATTCTCTTTCATGATTCAGATAGCACATGCAATTTTCTTATTTACTCTTATTAATTTCTCTAGGTATCTATTTTGGTTCAGTACCTGGGTAGCATTGCTGATTGGTGGCTAAATGTAGCCACCAATCAGCAAGTGCTACCCAGGATGCTGAACCAAAAATGGAACATCTCCCAAGCTTACATTCTTGCTTTTTCAAATAGATACCAAGAACACACTTTTTACCTGGTTCTCTGTATCCTTTGTTAAAAAAAAGAAACAGATAGGAAGGTGTGGGAGCATGCATGTGACTGGAGAAATATATGGCAGCAGTTTTAGAACTGTTACACACTTGCATGAACAGTAGGTGGCAGCAAAGTTTACCCTAATATATAGCACCAGAAGTGTATGCTACCTATCTAGATAGTAGATTTCATAACATAACAGAAGTACATTGAAAATGTTTTTAAAATTGTACTATCATGAAAGTATCTCTTAAGTGTTAAAGTTACATAAATATATAAAAAGCCATCAGGAATTACCTAAAAATTGAGACATTACACAAAATATACATCCCCAATGTATCTTGTCAAAAAGACAATCACTGATCTGTTAAAGTACACTGCTTTTATCAGTGTGTGTCAGTGAGAAAGTTTAAAACCCAAAATGGCAGCACCCAGTGCAAAGCTTCACTAACCAGCACTTATAAAGGGTTAACATGGAACAGCTTTGAAAACAGCTGCAGGCACATGAGAGAAAAAAAACAAACCTCAATAGCATGTGTAGTAACCATGCAACTGTAATTGTACCCAGCACTTTAATGTCCCTTTAAGTTGCTTGGTATAGTCAGTGGCCATCGTAACTCATGAGCAAGGCCTACAGGCTCTACAACATGAAGAGATTAGCAGATAGGATTTTCCTTTCTACAGTAGCTAATATACCAAATAAAACAAGCAGCATTGAGTCTTTCAAAACTGCAGTTTATTT